>NC_080046.1:34319333-34410516 GCF_012489685.1 Lotus japonicus | reverse complement strand
AATTCGGCTGGCAGTTGAATATAATAGCTTCTTCTACCCCAAAAAACATAAAAAATATGCTCAATTCTGGGTTCCGGGGCAAAAGTTATGGCTGTTTGAAGTCTGCAGCCGAATTAACCTTCAAAATTCTATCAATTGGTTCCGATTTCCTGTTTTTCCGATATCCCCTGTTTAATTCGGCTGGCAGGTGAATAAAGTAGCTTCTTCTACCGCAGAAACATATAAAATAAGCTCAATTATTGGTTCCAAGGCAAAAGTTATGGTTGTTTGAAGTTTGCAGCCGAATTAACCTTCTAAATTCAACCAGTAGGATCCGTTTTCTATTTTAACAGATTTCCCCCGTTTAATTCGGCTGGCAATTGAATAAAGTAGCTTCTTCTACCGCAGAAACATATAAAATATGCTCAATTATGGGTTCCAAGGCAAAAGTTATGGCTGTTTGAAGTCTGCAGCCGAATTAACCTTCAAAATTCAACCAATAGGTTCCGATATCTATTTTTGCCGATATCCCCCGTTTAATTCGGCTGGCAGGTGAATAAAGTAGCTTCTTCTACCGCAGAAACATATAAAATATGCTCAATTATGGGTTCCAAGGCAAAAGTTATGGCTGTTTGAAGTTTGCAGCCGAATTAAGCTTCAAAGTTCAACCTGTAGGTTCCGATTTCTATTTTTGCCGATATCCCCCGTTTAATTCGGCTGGCAGGTGAATGAAATAGCTTCTTCTACCCCAGAAACATGTAAAATATGCTCAATTATGGGTTCCAAGGCAAAAGTTATGGCTGTTTGAAGTTTGCATCCGAATTAACCTTCAAAATTCAACATGTAGGTTCCGTTTTCTATTTTAACCACTTTCCCCCGTTTAATTCGGCTGACAGGTGAATAAAGTAGCTTCTTCTACCGCAGAAACATATAAAATATGCTCAATTCTGGGTTCCGGGGCAAAAGTTATGGCTGTTTGAAGTTTGCAGCCGAATTAAGCTTCAAAGTTCAACCTGTAGGTTCCGATTTCTATTTTTGCCGATATCCCCCGTTTAATTCGGCTGGCAGGTGAATGAAGTAGCTTCTTCTACCCCAGAAACATATAAAATAAGCTCAATTATGGGTTCCGGGGCAAAAGTTATGGCTGTTTGAAGTCTGCAGCCGAATTAACCTTCTAAATTCAACCAGTAGGTTCCGTTTTCTATTTTAACAGATTTCCCCGTTTAATTCGGCTGGCAATTGAATAAAGTAGCTTCTTCTACCGCAGAAACATATAAAATATGCTCAATTATGGGTTCCAAGGCAAAAGTTATGGCTGTTTGAAGTTTGCAGCCGAATTAACCTTCTAAATTCAACCAGTAGGTTCCGTTTTCTATTTTAACTGATTTCCCCCGTTTAATTCGGCTGGCAATTGAATAAAGTAACTTCTTCTACCCCAGAAACATATAAAATATGCTCAATTATGGGTTCCAAGGCAAAAGTTATGGCTGCTTGAAGTTTGCAGCCGAATTAACCTTCTAAATTCAACCAGTAGGTTCCGTTTTCTATTTTAACCGATTTCACCCATTTAATTTGGCTGGCAATTGAATCAAGTAGCTTCTTCAACCATAAATACAAATAAAATATGCTCAGTTCTGGGTTCCGGGGAAAAAGTAATGGCTGTTTGAAGTTTACAGCCGAATTAACCTTCAAAATTCAACCTTTGGTTCCGTTTTCTATTTTTACCTATTTCCCCTGTTTAATTCGGCTGGCAGGTGAATAAACTAGCTGCTTCTCTCCCAGAAACATATAAAATATGCTCAATTATGGGTTCCAAGGCAAAAGTTATGGCTGTTTGAAGTTTCCAGCCGAATTAACCTTCAAAATTAAACCTGTAGGTTCCGTTTTCTATTTTTACCGGTTTCCCCCGTTTAATTCGGCTGGCAGTTGAATATAATAGCTTCTTCAACCCCAAAAACATAAAAAATATGCTCAATTCTGGGTTCCGGGGCAAAAGTTATGGCTGTTTGAAGTCTGCAGCCGAATTAACCTTCAAAATTCTATCAGTTGGTTCCGATTTCCTGTTTTTCCGATATCCCCTGTTTAATTCGGCTGGCAGGTGAATAAAGTAGCTTCTTCTACCGCAGAAACATATAAAATATGCTCAATTATGGGTTCCAAGGCAAAAGTTATGGCTGTTTGAAGTCTGCAGCCGAATTAACCTTCAAAATTCAACCAGTAGGTTCCGATATCTATTTTTGCCGATATCCCCCGTTTAATTCGGCTGGCAGGTGAATAAAGTAGCTTCTTCTACCGCAGAAACATATAAAATATGCTCAATTATGGGTTCAAAGGCAAAAGTTATGGCTGTTTGAAGTTTGCAGCCGAATTAAGCTTCAAAGTTCAACCTGTAGGTTCCGATTTCTATTTTTGCCGATATCCCCCGTTTAATTCGGCTGGCAGGTGAATGAAATAGCTTCTTCTACCCCAGAAACATGTAAAATATGCTCAATTATGGGTTCCAAGGCAAAAGTTATGGCTGTTTGAAGTTTGCATCCGAATTAACCTTCAAAATTCAACCTGTAGGTTCCGTTTTCTATTTTAACCACTTTCCCCCGTTTAATTCGGCTGACAGCTGAATAAAGTAGCTTCTTCTACCGCAGAAACATATAAAATATGCTCAATTCTGGGTTCCGGGGCAAAAGTTATGGCTGTTTGAAGTTTGCAGCCGAATTAACCTTCAAAATTCAACCTGTAGGTTCGGATTTATATTTTTACCGGTTTCCCCCGTTTAATTCGGCTGGCAGTTGAATATAATAGCTTCTTCTACCCCAAAAACATAAAAAATATGCTCAATTCTGTGTTCCGGGGCAAAAGTTATGGCTGTTTGAAGTCTGCAGCCGAATTAACCTTCAAAATTCTATCAATTGGTTCCGATTTCCTGTTTTTCCGATATCCCCTGTTTAATTCGGCTGGCAGGTGAATAAAGTAGCTTCTTCTACCGCAGAAACATATAAAATAAGCTCAATTATGGGTTCCAAGGCAAAAGTTATGGCTGTTTGAAGTTTGCAGCCGAATTAACCTTCTAAATTCAACCAGTAGGTTCCGTTTTCTATTTTAACAGATTTCCCCCGTTTAATTCGGCTGGCAATTGAATAAAGTAGCTTCTTCTACCGCAGAAACATATAAAATATGCTCAATTATGGGTTCCAAGGCAAAAGTTATGGCTGTTTGAAGTTTGCAGCCGAATTAACCTTCTAAATTCAACCAGTAGGTTCTGTTTTCTATTTTAACCGATTTCACCCGTTTAATTCGGCTGGCAATTGAATCAAGTAGCTTCTTCAACCATAAATACAAATAAAATATGCTCAATTCTGGGTTCCGGGGAAAAAGTTATGGCTGTTTGAAGTTTGCAGCCGAATTAACCTTCAAAATTCAACCAGTAGGTTCCGATATCTATTTTTGCCGATATCCCCCGTTTAATTCGGCTGGCAGGTGAATAAAGTAGCTTCTTCTACCCCAGAAACATATAAAATATGCTCAATTATGGGTTCCAAGGCAAAAGTTATGGCTGTTTGAAGTTTGTAGCCGAATTAACCTTCAAAATTCAACCTTTGGTTCCGTTTTCTATTTTTACCTATTTCCCCTGTTTAATTCGGTTGGCAGGTGAATAAACTAGCTGCTTCTCTCCCAGAAACATATAAAATATGCTCAATTATGGGTTCCAAGGCAAAAGTTATGGCTGTTTGAAGTTTCCAGCCGAATTAACCTTCAAAATTAAACCTGTAGGTTCCGTTTTCTATTTTTACCGGTTTCCCCCGTTTAATTCGGCTGGCAGTTGAATATAATAGCTTCTTCAACCCCAAAAACATAAAAAATATGCTCAATTCTGGGTTCCGGGGCAAAAGTTATGGCTGTTTGAAGTCTGCAGCCGAATTAACCTTCAAAATTCTATCAGTTGGTTCCGATTTCCTGTTTTTCCGATATCCCCTGTTTAATTCGGCTGGCAGGTGAATAAAGTAGCTTGTTCTACCGCAGAAACATATAAAATATGCTCAATTATGGGTTCCAAGGCAAAAGTTATGGCTGTTTGAAGTTTGCAGCCGAATTAACCTTCTAAATTCAACCAGTAGGTTCCGTTTTCTATTTTAACAGATTTCCCCCGTTTAATTCGGCTGGCAATTGAATAAAGTAGCTTCTTCTACCGCAGAAACATATAAAATATGCTCAATTATGGGTTCCAAGGCAAAAGTTATGGCTGTTTGAAGTCTGCAGCCGAATTAACCTTCAAAATTCAACCAGTAGGTTCCGATATCTATTTTTGCCGATATCCCCCGTTTAATTCGGCTGGCAGGTGAATAAAGTAGCTTCTTCTACCGCAGAAACATATAAAATATGCTCAATTATGGGTTCAAAGGCAAAAGTTATGGCTGTTTGAAGTTTGCAGCCGAATTAAGCTTCAAAGTTCAACCTGTAGGTTCCGATTTCTATTTTTGCCGATATCTCCCGTTTTATTCGGCTGTCAGGTGAATGAAATAGCTTCTTCTACCCCAGAAACATGTAAAATATGCTCAATTTTGGGTTCCAAGGCAAAAGTTATGGCTGTTTGAAGTTTGCATCCGAATTAACCTTCAAAATTCAACCTGTAGGTTCCGTTTTCTATTTTAACCACTTTCTCCCGTTTAATTCGGCTGACAGCTGAATAAAGTAGCTTCTTCTACCGCAGAAACATATAAAATATGCTCAATTCTGGGTTCCGGGGCAAAAGTTATGGCTGTTTGAAGTTTGCAGCCGAATTAACCTTCAAAATTCAACCTGTAGGTTCGGATTTATATTTTTACCGGTTTCCCCCGTTTAATTCGGCTGGCAGTTGAATATAATAGCTTCTTCTACCCCAAAAACATAAAAAATATGCTCAATTCTGGGTTCCGGGGCAAAAGTTATGGCTGTTTGAAGTCTGCAGCCGAATTAACCTTCAAAATTCTATCAATTGGTTCCGATTTCCTGTTTTTCCGATATCCCCTGTTTAATTCGGCTGGCAGGTGAATAAAGTAGCTTCTTCTACCGCAGAAACATATAAAATAAGCTCAATTATGGGTTCCAAGGCAAAAGTTATGGCTGTTTGAAGTTTGCATCCGAATTAACCTTCAAAATTCAACCTGTAGGTTCCGTTTTCTATTTTAACCACTTTCCCCCGTTTAATTCGGCTGACAGCTGAATAAAGTAGCTTCTTCTACCGCAGAAACATATAAAATATGCTCAATTCTGGGTTCCGGGGCAAAAGTTATGGCTGTTTGAAGTTTGCAGCCGAATTAACCTTCAAAATTCAACCTGTAGGTTCGGATTTATATTTTTACCGGTTTCCCCCGTTTAATTCGGCTGGCAGTTGAATATAATAGCTTCTTCTACCCCAAAAACATAAAAAATATGCTCAATTCTGTGTTCCGGGGCAAAAGTTATGGCTGTTTGAAGTCTGCAGCCGAATTAACCTTCAAAATTCTATCAATTGGTTCCGATTTCCTGTTTTTCCGATATCCCCTGTTTAATTCGGCTGGCAGGTGAATAAAGTAGCTTCTTCTACCGCAGAAACATATAAAATAAGCTCAATTATGGGTTCCAAGGCAAAAGTTATGGCTGTTTGAAGTTTGCAGCCGAATTAACCTTCTAAATTCAACCAGTAGGTTCCGTTTTCTATTTTAACAGATTTCCCCCGTTTAATTCGGCTGGCAATTGAATAAAGTAGCTTCTTCTACCGCAGAAACATATAAAATATGCTCAATTATGGGTTCCAAGGCAAAAGTTATGGCTGTTTGAAGTTTGCAGCCGAATTAACCTTCTAAATTCAACCAGTAGGTTCTGTTTTCTATTTTAACCGATTTCACCCGTTTAATTCGGCTGGCAATTGAATCAAGTAGCTTCTTCAACCATAAATACAAATAAAATATGCTCAATTCTGGGTTCCGGGGAAAAAGTTATGGCTGTTTGAAGTTTGCAGCCGAATTAACCTTCAAAATTCAACCAGTAGGTTCCGATATCTATTTTTGCCGATATCCCCCGTTTAATTCGGCTGGCAGGTGAATAAAGTAGCTTCTTCTACCCCAGAAACATATAAAATATGCTCAATTATGGGTTCCAAGGCAAAAGTTATGGCTGTTTGAAGTTTGTAGCCGAATTAACCTTCAAAATTCAACCTTTGGTTCCGTTTTCTATTTTTACCTATTTCCCCTGTTTAATTCGGTTGGCAGGTGAATAAACTAGCTGCTTCTCTCCCAGAAACATATAAAATATGCTCAATTATGGGTTCCAAGGCAAAAGTTATGGCTGTTTGAAGTTTCCAGCCGAATTAACCTTCAAAATTAAACCTGTAGGTTCCGTTTTCTATTTTTACCGGTTTCCCCCGTTTAATTCGGCTGGCAGTTGAATATAATAGCTTCTTCAACCCCAAAAACATAAAAAATATGCTCAATTCTGGGTTCCGGGGCAAAAGTTATGGCTGTTTGAAGTCTGCAGCCGAATTAACCTTCAAAATTCTATCAGTTGGTTCCGATTTCCTGTTTTTCCGATATCCCCTGTTTAATTCGGCTGGCAGGTGAATAAAGTAGCTTGTTCTACCGCAGAAACATATAAAATATGCTCAATTATGGGTTCCAAGGCAAAAGTTATGGCTGTTTGAAGTTTGCAGCCGAATTAACCTTCTAAATTCAACCAGTAGGTTCCGTTTTCTATTTTAACAGATTTCCCCCGTTTAATTCGGCTGGCAATTGAATAAAGTAGCTTCTTCTACCGCAGAAACATATAAAATATGCTCAATTATGGGTTCCAAGGCAAAAGTTATGGCTGTTTGAAGTCTGCAGCCGAATTAACCTTCAAAATTCAACCAGTAGGTTCCGATATCTATTTTTGCCGATATCCCCCGTTTAATTCGGCTGGCAGGTGAATAAAGTAGCTTCTTCTACCGCAGAAACATATAAAATATGCTCAATTATGGGTTCAAAGGCAAAAGTTATGGCTGTTAGAAGTTTGCAGCCGAATTAAGCTTCAAAGTTCAACCTGTAGGTTCCGATTTCTATTTTTGCCGATATCTCCCGTTTTATTCGGCTGTCAGGTGAATGAAATAGCTTCTTCTACCCCAGAAACATGTAAAATATGCTCAATTTTGGGTTCCAAGGCAAAAGTTATGGCTGTTTGAAGTTTGCATCCGAATTAACCTTCAAAATTCAACCTGTAGGTTCCGTTTTCTATTTTAACCACTTTCTCCCGTTTAATTCGGCTGACAGCTGAATAAAGTAGCTTCTTCTACCGCAGAAACATATAAAATATGCTCAATTCTGGGTTCCGGGGCAAAAGTTATGGCTGTTTGAAGTTTGCAGCCGAATTAACCTTCAAAATTCAACCTGTAGGTTCGGATTTATATTTTTACCGGTTTCCCCCGTTTAATTCGGCTGGCAGTTGAATATAATAGCTTCTTCTACCCCAAAAACATAAAAAATATGCTCAATTCTGGGTTCCGGGGCAAAAGTTATGGCTGTTTGAAGTCTGCAGCCGAATTAACCTTCAAAATTCTATCAATTGGTTCCGATTTCCTGTTTTTCCGATATCCCCTGTTTAATTCGGCTGGCAGGTGAATAAAGTAGCTTCTTCTACCGCAGAAACATATAAAATAAGCTCAATTATGGGTTCCAAGGCAAAAGTTATGGCTGTTTGAAGTTTGCAGCCGAATTAACCTTCTAAATTCAACCAGTAGGTTCCGTTTTCTATTTTAATAGATTTCCCCCGTTTAATTCGGCTGGCAATTGAATAAAGTAGCTTCTTCTACCGCAGAAACATATAAAATATGCTCAATTATGGGTTCCAAGGCAAAAGTTATGGCTGTTTGAAGTTTGCAGCCGAATTAACCTTCTAAATTCAACCAGTAGGTTCCGTTTTCTATTTTAACTGATTTCCCCCGTTTAATTCGGCTGGCAATTGAATAAAGTAGCTTCTTCTACCGCAGAAACATATAAAATATGCTCAATTATGGGTTCCAAGGCAAAAGTTATGGCTGTTTGAAGTTTGCAGCCGAATTAACCTTCTAAATTCAACCAGTAGGTTCTACTTTCTATTTTAACCGATTTCACCCGTTTAATTCGGCTGGCAATTGAATCAAGTAGCTTCTTCAACCATAAATACAAATAAAATATGCTCAATTCTGGGTTCCGGGGAAAAAGTTATGGCTGTTTGAAGTTTGCAGCCGAATTAACCTTCAAAATTCAACCAGTAGGTTCCGATATCTATTTTTGCCGATATCCCCCGTTTAATTCGGCTGGCAGGTGAATAAAGTAGCTTCTTCTACCCCAGAAACATATAAAATATGCTCAATTATGGGTTCCAAGGCAAAAGTTATGGCTGTTTGAAGTTTGTAGCCGAATTAACCTTCAAAATTCAACCTGTAGGTTCCGATTTATATTTTTACCGGTATCCCACATTTAATTCGGCTGACAGGTGAATAAAGTAGCTTCTTCTACACCAGAAACATATAAAATATGCTCATTTATGGGTTCCAAGGCAAAAGTTATGGCTGTTTGAAGTTTACAGCCGAATTAACCTTCAAAATTCAACCTTTGGTTCCGTTTTCTTTTTTTACCTATTTCCCCTGTTTAATTCGGCTGGCAGGTGAATAAACTAGCTGCTTCTCTCCCAGAAACATATAAAATATGCTCAATTATGGGTTCCAAGGCAAAAGTTATGGCTGTTTGAAGTTTCCAGCCGAATTAACCTTCAAAATTAAACCTGTAGGTTCCGTTTTCTATTTTTACCGGTTTCCCCCGTTTAATTCGGCTGGCAGTTGAATATAGTAGCTTCTTCAACCCCAAAAACATAAAAAATATGCTCAATTCTGGGTTCCGGGGCAAAAGTTATGGCTGTTTGAAGTCTGCAGCCGAATTAACCTTCAAAATTCTATCAGTTGGTTCCGATTTCCTGTTTTTCCGATATCCCCTGTTTAATTCGGCTGGCAGGTGAATAAAGTAGCTTGTTCTACCGCAGAAACATATAAAATATGCTCAATTATGGGTTCCAAGGCAAAAGTTATGGCTGTTTGAAGTTTGCAGCCGAATTAACCTTCTAAATTCAACCAGTAGGTTCCGTTTTCTATTTTAACAGATTTCCCCCGTTTAATTCGGCTGGCAATTGAATAAAGTAGCTTCTTCTACCGCAGAAACATATAAAATATGCTCAATTATGGGTTCCAAGGCAAAAGTTATGGCTGTTTGAAGTCTGCAGCCGAATTAACCTTCAAAATTCAACCAGTAGGTTCCGATATCTATTTTTGCCGATATCCCCCGTTTAATTCGGCTGGCAGGTGAATAAAGTAGCTTCTTCTACCGCAGAAACATATAAAATATGCTCAATTATGGGTTCAAAGGCAAAAGTTATGGCTGTTTGAAGTTTGCAGCCGAATTAAGCTTCAAAGTTCAACCTGTAGGTTCCGATTTCTATTTTTGCCGATATCCCCCGTTTAATTCGGCTGGCAGGTGAATAAAATAGCTTCTTCTACCCCAGAAACATGTAAAATATGCTCAATTATGGGTTCCAAGGCAAAAGTTATGGCTGTTTGAAGTTTGCATCCGAATTAACCTTCAAAATTAAACCTGTAGGTTCCGTTTTCTATTTTAACCACTTTCCCCCGTTTAATTCGGCTGACAGGTGAATAAAGTAGCTTCTTCTACCGTAGAAACATATAAAATATGCTCAATTCTGGGTTGCGGGGCAAAAGTTATGGCTGTTTGAAGTTTGCAGGCGAATTAACCTTCAAAATTCAACCTGTAGGTTCCGATTTATATTTTCACCGGTTTCCCCCGTTTAATTCGGCTGGCAGTTGAATATAATAGCTTCTTCTACCCCAAAAACATAAAAAATATGCTCAATTCTGGGTTCCGGGGCAAAAGTTATGGCTGTTTGAAGTCTGCAGCCGAATTAACCTTCAAAATTCTATCAATTGGTTCCGATTTCCTGTTTTTCCGATATCCCCTGTTTAATTCGGCTGGCGGGTGAATAAAGTAGCTTCTTCTACCGCAGAAACATATAAAATAAGCTCAATTATTGGTTCCAAGGCAAAAGTTATGGTTGTTTGAAGTTTGCAGCCGAATTAACCTTCTAAATTCAACCAGTAGGTTCCGTTTTCTATTTTAACCGATTTCCCCCGTTTAATTCGGCTGGCAATTGAATAAAGTAGCTTCTTCTACCGCAGAAACATATAAAATATGCTCAATTATGGGTTCCAAGGCAAAAGTTATGGCTGTTTGAAGTTTGCAGCCGAATTAACCTTCTAAATTCAACCAGTAGGCTCTGTTTTCTATTTTAACCGATTTCACCCGTTTAATTCGGCTGGCAATTGAATCAAGTAGCTTCTTCAACCATAAATACAAATAAAGTATGCTCAATTCTGGGTTCCGGGGAAAAAGTTATGGCTGTTTGAAGTTTGCAGCCGAATTAACCTTCAAAATTCAACCAGTAGGTTCCGATATCTATTTTTGCCGATATCCCCCGTTTAATTCGGCTGGCAGGTGAATAAAGTAGCTTCTTCTACCCCAGAAACATATAAAATATGCTCAATTATGGGCTCCAAGGCAAAAGTTATGGCTGTTTGAAGTTTGTAGCCGAATTAACCTTCAAAATTCAACCTGTAGATTCCGATTTATATTTTTACCGGTATCCCACATTTAATTCGGCTGACAGGTGAATAAAGTAGCTTCTTCTACACCAGAAACATATAAAATATACTCAATTATGGGTTCCAAGGCAAAAGTTATGGCTGTTTGAAGTTTGCAGCCGAATTAACCTTCTAAATTCAACCAGTAGGCTCTGTTTTCTATTTTAACCGATTTCACCCGTTTAATTCGGCTGGCAATTGAATCAAGTAGCTTCTTCAACCATAAATACAAATAAAGTATGCTCAATTCTGGGTTCCGGGGAAAAAGTTATGGCTGTTTGAAGTTTACAGCCGAATTAACCTTCAAAATTCAACCTTTGGTTCCGTTTTCTATTTTTACCTATTTCCCCTGTTTAATTCGGCTGGCAGGTGAATAAACTAGCTGCTTCTCTCCCAGAAACATATAAAATATGCTCAATTATGGGTTCCAAGGCAAAAGTTATGGCTGTTTGAAGTTTGCAGCCGAATTAAGCTTCAAAGTTCAACCTGTAGGTTCCGATTTCTATTTTTGCCGATATCCCCCGTTTAATTCGGCTGGCAGGTGAATAAAATAGCTTCTTCTACCCCAGAAACATATAAAATATGCTCAATTATGGGTTCCAAGGCAAAAGTTATGGCTGTTTGAAGTTTGCAGCCGAATTAACCTTCTAAATTCAACAAGTAGGTTCCGTTTTCTATTTTAACCGATTTCCCCCGTTTAATTCGGCTGGCAATTGAATAAAGTAGCTTCTTCTACCATAAAAACAAATAAAATATGCTCAATTCTGGGTTCCGGGGAAAAAGTTATGGCTGTTTGAAGTTTGCAGCCGAATTAACCTTCAAAATTCAACCTATGGGTTCCGTTTTCTATTTTTACCTATTTCCCCCGTTTAATTCGGCTGGCAGGTGAATAAACTAGCTTCTTCTCTCCCAAAACCATATAAAATATGCTCAATTTTGGGTTCCGGGGCAAAAGATATGGTTGTTTGAAGTTTAGAGCCGAATTAACCTTCAAAATTAAACCTGTAGGTTCCGTTTTCTATTTTAACCGATTTCCCCCGTTTAATTCGGCTGGCACTTGAATAAAGTAGCTTCTTCTACCATAAAAACATATAAAATATGCTCAATTATGGGTTCCGGGGGAAAAGTTAGGGCTGTTGGAAGTTCGCAGCCGAATTAACCTTCAAAATTCAACCAGTAGGTTCCGATTTCTATTTTTGCCGATATCCCCCGTTTAATTCGGCTGGCAGGTGAATAAAGTAGCTTCTTCTACCGCAGAAACATATAAAATATGCTCAATTATGGGTTCCAAGGCAAAAGTTATGGCTGTTTGAAGTTTGCAGCCGAATTAACCTTCTAAATTCAACCAGTAGGCTCTGTTTTCTATTTTAACCGATTTCACCCGTTTAATTCGGCTGGCAATTGAATCAAGTAGCTTCTTCAACCATAAATACAAATAAAGTATGCTCAATTCTGGGTTCCGGGGAAAAAGTTATGGCTGTTTGAAGTTTGCAGCCGAATTAACCTTCAAAATTCAACCAGTAGGTTCCGATATCTATTTTTGCCGATATCCCCCGTTTAATTCGGCTGGCAGGTGAATAAAGTAGCTTCTTCTACCCCAGAAACATATAAAATATGCTCAATTATGGGCTCCAAGGCAAAAGTTATGGCTGTTTGAAGTTTGTAGCCGAATTAACCTTCAAAATTCAACCTGTAGATTCCGATTTATATTTTTACCGGTATCCCACATTTAATTCGGCTGACAGGTGAATAAAGTAGCTTCTTCTACACCAGAAACATATAAAATATACTCAATTATGGGTTCCAAGGCAAAAGTTATGGCTGTTTGAAGTTTGCAGCCGAATTAACCTTCTAAATTCAACCAGTAGGCTCTGTTTTCTATTTTAACCGATTTCACCCGTTTAATTCGGCTGGCAATTGAATCAAGTAGCTTCTTCAACCATAAATACAAATAAAGTATGCTCAATTCTGGGTTCCGGGGAAAAAGTTATGGCTGTTTGAAGTTTACAGCCGAATTAACCTTCAAAATTCAACCTTTGGTTCCGTTTTCTATTTTTACCTATTTCCCCTGTTTAATTCGGCTGGCAGGTGAATAAACTAGCTGCTTCTCTCCCAGAAACATATAAAATATGCTCAATTATGGGTTCCAAGGCAAAAGTTATGGCTGTTTGAAGTTTGCAGCCGAATTAACCTTCTAAATTCAACAAGTAGGTTCCGTTTTCTATTTTAACCGATTTCCCCCGTTTAATTCGGCTGGCAATTGAATAAAGTAGCTTCTTCTACCATAAAAACAAATAAAATATGCTCAATTCTGGGTTCCGGGGAAAAAGTTATGGCTGTTTGAAGTTTGCAGCCGAATTAACCTTCAAAATTCAACCTATGGGTTCCGTTTTCTATTTTTACCTATTTCCCCCGTTTAATTCGGCTGGCAGGTGAATAAACTAGCTTCTTCTCTCCCAAAACCATATAAAATATGCTCAATTTTGGGTTCCGGGGCAAAAGATATGGTTGTTTGAAGTTTAGAGCCGAATTAACCTTCAAAATTAAACCTGTAGGTTCCGTTTTCTATTTTAACCGATTTCCCCCGTTTAATTCGGCTGGCACTTGAATAAAGTAGCTTCTTCTACCATAAAAACATATAAAATATGCTCAATTATGGGTTCCGGGGGAAAAGTTAGGGCTGTTGGAAGTTCGCAGCCGAATTAACCTTCAAAATTCAACCAGTAGGTTCCGATTTCTATTTTTGCCGATATCCCCCGTTTAATTCGGCTGGCAGGTGAATAAAGTAGCTTCTTCTACCGCAGAAACATATAAAATATGCTCAATTATGGGTTCCAAGGCAAATGTTATGGCTGTTTGAAGTTTGCAGCCGAATTAACCTTCTAAATTCAACCAGTAGGTTCCGTTTTCTATTTTAACCGATTTCCCCCGTTTAATTCGGCTGGCAATTGAATAAAGTAGCTTCTTCTACCATAAAATCAAATAAAATATGCTCAATTCTGGGTTCCGGGGAAAAAGTTATGGCTGTTTGAAGTTTGCAGCCGAATTAACCTTCAAAATTCAACCAGTAGGTTCCGATTACTATTTTTGCCGATATCACCCGTTTAATTCGGCTGGCAGTTGAATAAAGTAGCTTCTTCTACCCCAGAAACATATAAAATATGCTCAATTATGGGTTCTAAGGCAAAAGTTATGGCTGTTTGAAGTTTGCTGCCGAATTAACCTTCAAAATTCAACCTATGGGTTCCGTTTTCTATTTTAACCGATTTCCCCCGTTTAATTCGGCTGGCAATTGAATAAAGTAGCTTCTTCTACCATAAAAACAAATAAAATATGCTCAATTCTGGGTTCCGGGGAAAAAGTTATGGCTGTTTGAAGTTTGCAGCCGAATTAACCTTCAAAATTCAACCTATGGATTCCGTTTTCTATTTTTACCTATTTCCCCCGTTTAATTCGGCTGGCAGGTGAATAAACTAGCTTCTTCTCTCCCAAAACCATATAAAATATGCTCAATTTTGGGTTCTGGGGCAAAAGATATGGTTGTTTGAAGTTTAGAGCCGAATTAACCTTCAAAATTAAACCTGTAGGTTCCGTTTTCTATTTTAACCGATTTCCCCCGTTTAATTCGGCTGGCACTTGAATAAAGTAGCTTCTTCTACCATAAAAACATATAAAATATGCTCAATTATGGGTTCCGGGGGAAAAGTTAGGGCTGTTGGAAGTTCGCAGCCGAATTAACCTTCAAAATTCAACCAGTAGGTTCCGATTTCTATTTTTGCCGATATCCCCCGTTTAATTCGGCTGGCAGGTGAATAAAGTAGCTTCTTCTACCGCAGAAACATATAAAATATGGTCAATTATGGGTTCCAAGGCAAATGTTATGGCTGTTTGAAGTTTGTAGCCGAATTAACCTTCTAAATTCAACCAGTAGGTTCCGTTTTCTATTTTAACCGATTTCCCCCGTTTAACTCGGCTGGCAATTGAATAAAGTAGCTTCTTCTACCATAAAATCAAATAAAATAAGCTCAATTCTGGGTTCCGGGGAAAAAGTTATGGCTGTTTGAAGTTTGCAGCCGAATTAACCTTCAAAATTCAACCAGTAGGTTCCGATTACTATTTTTGCCGATATCACCCGTTTAATTCGGCTGGCAGGTGAATAAAGTAGCTTCTTCTACCCCAGAAACATATAAAATATGCACAATTATGGGTTCCAAGGCAAAAGTTATGGCTGTTTGAAGTTTGCTGCCGAATTAACCTTCAAAATTCAACCTATGGGTTCCGTTTTCTATTTTTACCTATTTCCCCCGTTTAATTCGGCTGGCAGGTGAATAAACTAGCTTCTTCTCTCCCAAAACCATATAAAATATGCTCAATTTTGGGTTCCGGGGCAAAAGATATGGTTGTTTGAAGTTTAGAGCCGAATTAACCTTCAAAATTAAACCTGTAGGTTCCGTTTTCTATTTTAACCGATTTCCCCCGTTTAATTCGGCTGGCAATTGAATAAAGTAGCTTCTTCTACCATAAAAACATATAAAATATGCTCAATTATGGGTTCCGGGGGAAAAGTTAGGGCTGTTGGAAGTTCGCAGCCGAATTAACCTTCAAAATTCAACCAGTAGGTACCGATTTCTATTTTTGCCGATATCCCTCGTTTAATTCGGCTGGCAGGTGAATAAAGTAGCTTCTTCTACCCCAGAAACATATAAAATATGCTCAATTATGGGTTCCAAGGCAAAAGTTATGGCTGTTTGATGTTTGTAGCCGAATTAACCTTCAAAATTCAACTTGTAGGTTCCGATTTATATTTTTACCGGTTTCCCACGTTTAATTCGGCTGACAGGTGAATAAAGTAGCTTCTTCTACCCCAGAAACATATAAAATATGCTCAATTATGGGTTCCAAGGCAAAAGTTATGGCTGTTTGATGTTTGTAGCCGAATTAACCTTCAAAATTCAACCTTTGGTTCCGTTTTCTATTTTTACCTATTTCCCCCGTTTAATTCGTTTGGCAGGTGAGTAAACTACCTTCTTCTCTCCCATAAACATATAAAATATGCTCAATTATGGGTTCCAAAGCAAAAGTTATGGCTGTTTGAAGTTTCCAGCCGAATTAATCTTCAAAATTCAACCTGTAGGTTCCGATTTATATTTTTACCGGTTTCCCCCGTTTAATTCGGCGGGAAGTTGAATATAATAGCTTCTTCTACCCCAAAAACATAAAAAAATATGCTCAATTCTGAGTTCCGGGGCAAAAGTTAAGGCTGTTTGAAGTCTGCAGCCGAATTAACCTTCAAAATCTTACCAGTAGGTTCCGATTTCTAGTTTTGCCGATATCCCCCGTTTAATTCGGCTGGCAGGTGAATAAAGTAGCTTCTTCTACCCCATAAACATATAAAATATGCTCAATTATGGGTTCCAAGGCAAAAGTTATGGCTGTTTGAAGTTTGCTGCCGAATTAACCTTCAAAATTCAACCTGTAGGTTCCATTTTCTATTTTAACCACTTTCCCCCGTTTTATTCGGCTGGCAATTAAATAAAGTAGCTTCTTCTACCATAAAATCAAATAAAATATGCTCAATTCTGGGTTTCGGGGAAAAAGTTATGGCTGTTTGAAGTTTGCAGCCGGATTAACCTTCAAAATTCAACCTTTGGTTCCGTTTTCTATTTTTACCTATTTCCCCCGTTTAATTCGGCTGGCAGGTGAATAAACTACCTTCTTCTCTCCCAGAAACATATAAAATATGCTCAATTATGGGTTCCAAGGCAAAAGTTATTGCTGTTTTAAGTTTCCAGCCGAATTAATCTTCAAAATTCAACCTGTGGGTTCCGATTTATATTATTACCGGTTTCCCCCGTTTAATTCGGCTGGCAGTTGAATATAATAGCTTCTTCTACCCCAAAAACATAAAAAATATGCTCAATTTTGGGTTCCGGGGCAAAAGTTATGGCTGTTTGAAGTCTGCAGCCGAATTAACCTTCAAAATTCTACCAGTAGGTTCCGATTTCTAGTTTTGCCGATATCCCCTGTTTAATTCGGCTGGCAGGTGAATCAAGTAGTTTCTTCTACCACAGAAACATATAAAATATGCTCAATTATGGGTTCCAAGGCAAAAGTTATGGCTGTTTGAAGTTTGCAACCGAATTAACCTTCTAAATTCAACCAGTAGGTTCCGTTTTCTATTTTAATCGATTTCCCCCGTTTAATTCGGCTAGCAATTGAATAAAGTAGCTTCTTCTACCATAAAAACAAATAAAATATGCTCAATTCTGGGTTCCGGGGAAAAAGTTATGGCTGTTTGAAGTTTGCAGCCGAATTAACCTTCAAAATTCAACCAGTAGGTTCCGATATCTATTTTTGCCGATATCCCCCGTTTAATTCGGCTGGCAGGTGAATAAAGTAGCTTCTTCTACCCCATTAACATATAAAATATGCTCAATTATGGGTTCCAAGGCAAATGTTATGGCTGTTTGAAGTTTGCAGCCGAATTAACCTTCAAAATTCAACCTGTTGGTTCCGATTTCTAGTTTTACCGGTATCCCACATTTAATTCGGCTGACAGGCGAATAAAGTAGCTTCTTCTACCCCAGAAACATATAAAATATACTCAATTATGGGTTCCAAGGCAAAAGTTATGGCTGTTTGAAGTTTGCAGCCGAATTAACCTTCTAAATTCAACCTTTGGTTTCGTTTTCTATTTTTACCTATTTCCCCCGTTTAATTCGGCTGGCAGGTGAATAAACTAGCTTCTTCTCTCCCAGAAACATATAAAATATGCTCAATTATGGGTTCCAAGGCAAAAGTTATGGCTGTTTGAAGTTCACAGCCGAATTAATCTTCAAAATCCAACCAGTAGGTTCCGATATCTATTTTTGCCGATATCCCCCGTTTAATTCGGCTGGCAGGTGAATAAAGTAGCTTCTTCTACCCCATAAACATATAACATATGCTCAATTATGGGTTCCAAGGCAAAAGTTATGGCTGTTTGAAGATTGCAGCCGAATTAACCTTCAAAATTCAACCTCTAGGTTCCAATTTCTATTTTTGCCGATATCCCCCGTTTAATTCGGCTGGCAGGTGAATAAAATAGGTTCTTCTACCCCAGAAACAAGTAAAATATGCTCAATTCTGGGTTCCGGGGCAAAAGTTATGGCTGTTTGAAGTTTGCAGCCGAATTAACCTTCAAAATTCAACCTGTAGGTTCCGTTTTCTATTTTAACCACTTTCCCCCGTTTAATTCGGCTAGCAGGTGAATAAAATAACTTCTTCTACCATAAAAGCATATAAAATATGCTCAATTCTGGGTTCCGGGGCAAAAGTTATGGCTGTTTGAAGTTCGCAGCCGAATTAACCTTCAAAATCCAACCAGTAGGTTCCGATATCTATTTTTGCCGATATCCCCCGTTTAATTCGGCTGGCAGGTGAATAAAGTAGCTTCTTCTACCCCATAAACATATAACATATGCTCAATTATGCGTTCCAAGGCAAAAGTTATGGCTGTTTGAAGATTGCAGCCGAATTAACCTTCAAAATTCAACCTGTAGGTTCCAATTTCTATTTTTGCCGATATCCCCCGTTTAATTCGGCTGGCAGGTGAATAAAATAGCTTCTTCTACCCCAGAAACAAGTAAAATATGCTCAATTCTGGGTTCCGGGGCAAAAGTTATGGCTGTTTGAAGTTTGCAGCCAAATTAACCTTCAAAATTCAACCTGTAGGTTCCGTTTTCTATTTTAACCACTTTCCCCCGTTTAATTCGGCTAGCCGGTGAATAAAATAACTTCTTCTACCATAAAAGCATATAAAATATGCTCAATTCTGGGTTCCGGGGCAAAAGTTATGGCTGTTTGAAGTTTGCAGCCGAATTAACCTTCAAAATTCTACCAGTTGGTTCCGATTTCCTGTTTTTCCGATATCCCTTGTTTAATTCGGCTGGCAGGTGAATAAAGTAGCTTCTTCTACCGCAGAAACATATAAAATATGCTCAATTATGGGTTCCAAGGCAAAAGTTATGGCTGTTTTAAGTTTGCAGCCGAATTAACCTTCTAAATTCAACCAGTAGGTTCCGTTTTCTATTTTAACCGATTTCCCCAATTTAATTCTGCTGGCAATTGAATAAAGTAGCTTCTTCTACCGCAGAAACATATAAAATATGCTCAATTATGGGTTCCAAGGCAGAAGTTATGGCTGTTTGAAGTTTGCAGCCGAATTAACCTTCTAATTTCAACCAGTAGGTTCCGTTTTCTATTTTAACCGATTTCCTCCGTTTAATTCGGCTGGCAATTGAATAAAGTAGCTTCTTCTACCGCAGAAACATATAAAATATGCTCAATTATGGGTTCCAAGGCAAAAGTTATGGCTGTTTGAAGTTTGCAGCCGAATTAACCTTCAAAATTCAACCTGTAGGTTCCGTTTTCTATTTTAACCGATTTCCCCCGTTTAATTCGGCTGGAAATTGAATAAAGTAGCTTCTTGTACCATAAAATCAAATAAAATATGCTCAATTCTGGGTTCCGGGGAAAAAGTTATGGCTGTTTGAAGTTTGCAGCCGAATTAACCTTCAAAATTCAACTAGTAGGTTCCGAATTCTATTTTTGCCGATATCCCCCGTTTAATTCGGCTGGCATGTGAATAAAGTAGCTTCTTCTACCCCAGAAACATATAAAATATGCTCAATTATGGGTTCCGGGGCAAAAGTTATGGCATTTTGAAGTTTGTAGCCGAATTAACCTTCAAAATTCAACCTGTAGGTTCCGATTTATATTTTTACCGGTATCCCACATTTAATTCGGCTGACAGGTGAATAAAGTAGCTTCTTCTACCCCAGAAACATATAAAATATGCTCAATTATGGGTTCCAAGTCAAAAGTTATGGCTGTTTGAAGTTTACAGCCGAATTAACCTTCAAAATTAAACCTTTGGTTTCGTTTTCTATTTTTACCTATTTCCCCCGTTTAATTCGGCTGGCAGGTGAATAAACTAGCTTCTTCTCTCCCAGAAACATATAAAATATGCTCAATTATTTGTTCCAAGGCAAAAGTTATGGCTGTTTGAAGTTTCCAGCCGAATTAACCTTCAAAATTCAACCTGTAGGTTCCGATTTATATTTTTACCTATTTCCCCCGTTTAATTCGGCTGGCAGGTGAATAAAGTAGCTTCTTCTACCCCAAAAACATAAAAATTGCTCAGTTCTGGGTTTCGGGGCAAAAGTTATGGCTGTTTGACGTTTGCAACCGAATTAACCTTCTAAATTCAACCAGTAGGTTCCGTTTTCTATTTTAACCGATTTACCCCGTTTAATTCGACTGGCAATTGAATAAAGTAGCTTCTTCTACCATAAAAACAAATAAAATATGCTCAATTCTGGGTTCCGGGGAAAAAGTTATGGCTGTTTGAAGTTTGCAGCCGAATTAACCTTCAAAATTCAACCAGTAGGTTCCGATATCTATTTTTGCCGATATCCCCCGTTTAATTCGGCTGGCAGGTGAATGAAGTAGCTTTTTCTACCCCATAAACATATAAAATATGCTCAATTATGGGTTCCAAGGCAAAAGTTACGGCTGTTTGAAGTTTGCAGCCGAATTAACCTTCAAAATTCAACCTGTAGGTTCCGATTTCTATTTTTGCCGATATCCCCCGTTTAATTCGGCTGGCAGGTGAATAAAATAGCTTCTTCTAACCCAGAAACATGTAAAATATGCTCAATTATGGGTTCCAAGGCAAAAGTTATGGCTGTTTGAAGTTTGCAGCCGAATTAACCTTCAAAATTCAACCTGTAGGTTCCGTTTTCTATTTTAACCACTTTCTCCCGTTTAATTCGGCTGACAGGTGAATAAAATAACTTCTTCTACCATCAAAGCATATAAAATATGCTCAATTCTGGGTTCCGGGGCAAAAGTTATGGCTGTTTGAAGTTTCTGCCGAATTAACCTTCAAAATTCAACCTGTAGGTTCCGATTTATATTTTTACCGGTTTCCCCCGTTTAATTCGGCTGGCAGTTGAATATAATAGCTTCTTCTACCCCAAAAACATAAAAAATATGCTCAATTCTGGGTTCCGGGGCAAAAGTTATGGCTGTTTGAAGTCTGCAGCCGAATTAACCTTCAATATTCAACCTGTAGGTTCCGTTTTCTATTTTAACCGATTTCCCCCGTTTAATTCGGCTGGCAATTGAATAAAGTAGCTTCTTTTACTATAAAATCAAATAAAATATGCTCAATTCTGGGTTCCGGGGAAAAAGTTATGGCTGTTTGAAGTTTAAAGCCGAATTAACCTTCAAAATTCAACCAGTAGGTTCCGATATCTATTTTTGTCGATTTCCCCCGTTTAATTCGGCTGACAGGTGAATAAAGTAGCTTCTTCTACCCCAGAAACATATAAAATATGCTCAATTATGGGTTCCAAGGCAAAAGTTATGGCTGTTTGAAGTTTCCAGCCGAATTAACCTTCAAAATTCAACCTGTAGGTTCCGATTTATATTTTTACCTGTTTCCCACGTTTAATTCGGCTGGCAGGTGAATAAAGTAGCTTCTTCTACCCCAAAAACATAAAAATTGCTCAATTCTGGGTTTCAGGCCAAAAGTTATGGCTGTTTGACGTTTGCAGCCGAATTAACCTTCTAAATTCAACCAGTAGGTTCCGTTTTCTATTTTAACCGATTTCCCCCGTTTAATTCGGCTGGCAATTGAATAAAGTAGCTTCTTCTACCATAAAAACAAATAAAATATGCTCAATTCTGGGTTCCGGGGAAAAAGTTATGGCTGTTTGAAGTTTGCAGCCGAATTAACCTTCAAAATTCAACCAGTAGGTTCCGTTTTCTATTTTAACCGATTTCACCCGTTTAATTCGGCTGGCAATTGAATAAAGTAGCTTCTTCAACCATAAATACAAATAAAATAAGCTGAATTCTGGGTTCCGGGGAAAAAGTTATGGCTGTTTGAAGTTTGCAGCCGAATTAACCTTCAAAATTCAACCAGTAGGTTCTGATATCTATTTTTGCCGATATCCCCCGTTTAATTCGGCGGGCAGGTGAATAAAGTAGCTTCTTCTACCCCAGAAACATATAAAATATGCTCAATTATGGGTTCCAAGGCAAAAGTTATGGCTGTTTGAAGTTTCCAGCCGAATTAACCTTCAAAATTCAACCTGTAGGTTCTGTTTTCTATTTTAACCGATTTCCCCCGTTTAATTCGGCTGGCAATTGAATAAAGTAGCTTCTTCTACCGCAGAAACATATAAAATATGCTCAATTATGGGTTCCAAGGCAAAAGTTATGGCTGTTTGAAGTTTGCAGCCGAATTAACCTTCTAAATTCAACCAGTAGGTTCCGTTTTCTATTTTAACCGATTTCACCCGTTTAATTCGGCTGGCAATTGAATAAAGTAGCTTCTTCAACCATAAATACAAATAAAATATGCTGAATTCTGGGTTCCGGGGAAAAAGTTATGGCTGTTTGAAGTTTGCAGCCGAATTAACCTTCAAAATTCAACCAGTAGGTTCTGATATCTATTTTTGCCGATATCCCCCGTTTAATTCGGCGGGCAGGTGAATAAAGTAGCTTCTTCTACCCCAGAAACATATAAAATATGCTCAATTATGGGTTCCAAGGCAAAAGTTATGGCTGTTTGAAGTTTCCAGCCGAATTAACCTTCAAAATTCAACCTGTAGGTTCTGTTTTCTATTTTAACCGATTTCCCCCGTTTAATTCGGCTGGCAATTGAATAAAGTAGCTTCTTCTACCGCAGAAACATATAAAATATGCTCAATTATGGGTTCCAAGGCAAAAGTTATGGCTGTTTGAAGTTTGCAGCCGAATTAACCTTCTAAATTCAACCAGTAGGTTCCGTTTTCTATTTTAACCGATTTCCCCCGTTTAATTCGGCTGGCAATTGAATAAAGTAGCTTCTTCTACCGCAGAAACATATAAAATATGCTCAATTTTGGGTTCCAAGGCAAAAGTTATGGCTGTTTGAAGTTTGCAGCCGAATTAATCTTCTAAATTCAACCAGTAGGTTCCGTTTTAAATTTTAACCGATTTCCCCCGTTTAATTCGGCTGGCAATTGAATAAAGTAGCTTCTTCTACCGCAGAAACATATAAAATATGCTCAATTATGGGTTCCAAGGCAAAAGTTATGGCTGTTTGAAGTTTGCAGCCGAATTAACCTTCTAAATTCAACCAGTAGGTTCCGTTTTCTATTTTAACCGATTTCACCCGTTTAATTCGGCTGGCAATTGAATAAAGTAGCTTCTTCAACCATAAATACAAATAAAATATGCTGAATTCTGGGTTCCGGGGAAAAAGTTATGGCTGTTTGAAGTTTGCAGCCGAATTAACCTTCAAAATTCAACCAGTAGGTTCTGATATCTATTTTTGCCGATATCCCCCGTTTAATTCGGCGGGCAGGTGAATAAAGTAGCTTCTTCTACCCCAGAAACATATAAAATATGCTCAATTATGGGTTCCAAGGCAAAAGTTATGGCTGTTTGAAGTTTCCAGCCGAATTAACCTTCAAAATTCAACCTGTAGGTTCTGTTTTCTATTTTAACCGATTTCCCCCGTTTAATTCGGCTGGCAATTGAATAAAGTAGCTTCTTCTACCATAAAATCAAATAAAATATGCTCAATTCTGGGTTCCGGGGTAAAAGTTATGGCTGTTTGAAGTTTGCAGCCGAATTAACCTTCAAAATTCAACCAGTAGGTTCCGATATCTATTTTTGCCGATATCCCCCGTTTAATTCGGTTGGCATGTGAATAAACTAGCTTCTTCTACCCCAGAAACATATAAAATATGCTCAATTATGGGTTCCGGGGCAAAAGTTATGGCTGTTTGAAGTTTGTAGCCGAATTAACCTGCAAAATTCAACCTGTAGGTTCCGATTTATATTTTTACCGGTATCCCACGTTTAATTCGGCTGACAGGTGAATAAAGTAGCTTCTTCTACCCCAGAAACATATAAAATATGCTCAATTATGGGTTCCAAGGCAAAAGTTATGGCGGTTTGAAGTTTACAGCCGAAGTAACCTTCAAAATTCAACCTTTGGTTTCGTTTTCTATTTTTACCTATTTCCCCCGTTTAATTCGGCTGGCAGGTGAATAAACTAGCTTCTTCTCTCCCAGAAACATATAAAATATGCTCAATTATGGGTTCCAAGGCAAAAGTTATGGTTGTTTGAAGTTTCCAGCCGAATTAACCTTCAAAATTCAACCTGTAGGTTCCGATTTATATTTTTACCGGTTTCCCCCGTTTAATTCAGCTGGCAGGTGAATAAAGTAGCTTCTTCTACCCCAAAAACATAAAAATTGCTCAATTCTGGGTTTCGGGGCAAAAGTTATGGCTGTTTGACGTTTGCAGCCGAATTAACCTTCTAAATTCAACCAGTAGGTTCCGTTTTCTATTTTAACCGATTTCCCCCGTTTAATTCGGCTGGCAATTGAATAAAGTAGCTTCTTCTACCATAAAAACAAATAAAATATGCTCAATTCTTGGTTCCGGGGAAAAAGTTATGGCTGTTTGAAGTTTGCAGCCGAATTAACCTTCTAAATTCAACCTGTAGGATCCGATTTCTATTTTTGCCGATATCCCCCGTTTAATTCGGCTGGCAGGTGAATAAAATAGCTTCTTCTACCCCAGAAACATGTAAAATATGCTCAATTATAGGTTCCAAGGCAAAAGTTATGGCTGTTTGAAGTTTGCAGCCTAATTAACCTTAAAAATTCAACCTGTAGGTTTCGTTTTCTATTTTAACCACTTTCCCCCGTTTAATTCGGCTGACAGGTGAATAAAATAACTTCTTCTACCATCAAAGCATATAAAATATGCTCAATTCTGGGTTCCGGGGCAAAAGTTATGGCTGTTTGAAGTTTGCAGCCGAATTAACCTTCAAAATTCAACCTGTAGGTTCCGATTTATATTTTTACCGGTTTCCCCCGTTTAATTCGGCTGGCAGTTGAATATAATAGCTTCTTCTACCCCAAAAACATAAAAAATATGCTCAATTACGGGTTCCAGGGCAAAAGTTATGGCTGTTTGAAGTCTGCAGCCGAATTAACCTTCAAAATTCTACCAGTTGGTTACGATTTCCTGTTTTTCCGATATCCCCTGTTTAATTCGGCTGGCAGGTGAATAAAGTAGCTTCTTCTACCGCAGAAACATATAAAATATGCTCAATTATGGGTTCCAAGGCAAAAGTTATGGCTGTTTCAAGTTTGCAGCCGAATTAACCTTCTAAATTCAACCTGTAGGTTCCGTTTTCTATTTTAACCACTTTCCCCCGTTTAATTCGGCTGGCAGGTGAATAAAGTAGCTTCTTCTACCCCAAAAACATAAAAATTGCTCAATTCTGGGTTTCGGGGCAAAAGTTATGGCTGTTTGACGTTTGCAGCCGAATTAACTTTCTAAATTCAACCGATAGGTTCCGTTTTCTATTTTAACCGATTTCCCCCGTTTAATTCGGCTGGCAATTGAATAAAGTAGCTTCTTCTACCATAAAAACAAATAAAATATGCTCAATTCTGGGTTCCGGGGAAAAAGTTATGGCTGTTTGAAGTTTGCAGCCGAATTAACCTTCAAAATTCAACCAGTAGGTTCCGATATCTATTTTTGCCGATATCCCCCGTTTAATTCGGCTGGCAGGTGAATGAAGTAGCTTCTTCTACCCCATAAACATATAAAATATGCTCAATTATGGGTTCCAAGGCAAAAGTTATGGCTGTTTGAAGTTTGCAGCCGAATTAACCTTCAAAATTCAACCTGTAGGTTCCGATTTCTATTTTTGCCGATATCCCCTGTTTCAGGTGAATAAAATAGCTTCTTCTACCCCCAAGAAACATGTAAAATATGCTAAATTATGGGTTCCAAGGCAAAAGTTATGGCAGTTTGACGTTTGCAGCCGAATTAACCTTCTAAATTCAACCAGTAGGTTCCGTTTTCTATTTTAACCGATTTCCCCCGTTTAATTCGGCTGGCAATTGAATAAAGTAGCTTCTTCTACCATAAAAACAAATAAAATATGCTCAATTCTGGGTTCCGGGGAAAAAGTTATGGCTGTTTGAAGTTTGCAGCCGAATTAACCTTCAAAATTCAACCATTAGGTTCCGATATCTATTTTTGCCGATATCCCCCATTTAATTCGGCTGGCAGGTGAATGAAGTAGCTTCTTCTACCCCAAAAACATAAAAAATATGCTCAATTCTGGGTTCCGGGGCA
The DNA here is from genome assembly GCF_012489685.1 of Lotus japonicus. Classification (NCBI taxonomy): domain Eukaryota; kingdom Viridiplantae; phylum Streptophyta; class Magnoliopsida; order Fabales; family Fabaceae; genus Lotus; species Lotus japonicus. Next base: position 34,384,664 of record NC_080046.1, on the reverse strand, counting down.
AAAGTTATGGCTGTTTAAAGTCTGCAACCGAATCAACCTTCAAAATTCTACCAGTTGGTTCCGATTTCCTGTTTTTCCGATATCCCCTGTTTAATTCGGCTGGCAGGTGAATAAAGTAGCTTCTTCTACCGCAGATACATATAAAATATGCTCAATTATGGGTTCCAAGGCAAAAGTTATGGCTGTTTGAAGTTTGCAGCCGAATTAACCTTCTAAATTCAACCAGTAGGTTCTGTTTTCTATTTTAACCGATTTCCCCCGTTTAATTCGGCTGGCAATTGAATAAAGTAGCTTCATCTACCGCAGAAACATATAAAATATGCTCAATTATGGGTTCCAAGGCAAAAGTTATGGCTGTTTGAAGTTTGCAGCCGAATTAACCTTCTAAATTCAACCAGTAGGTTCCGTTTTCTATTTTAACCGATTTCCCCCGTTTAATTCGGCTGGCAATTGAATAAAGTAGCTTCTTCTACCGCAGAAACATATAAAATATGCTCAATTATGGGTTCCAAGGCAAAAGTTATGGCTGTTTGAAGTTTGCAGCCGAATTAATCTTCTAAATTCAACCAGTAGGTTCCGTTTTAAATTTTAACCGATTTCCCCCGTTTAATTCGGCTGGCAATTGAATAAAGTAGCTTCTTCTACCGCAGAAACATATCAAATATGCTCAATTATGGGTTCCAAGGCAAAAGTTATGGCTGTTTGAAGTTTGCAGCCGAATTAACCTTCTAAATTCAACCAGTAGGTTCCGTTTTCTATTTTAACCGATTTCACCCGTTTAATTCGGCTGGCAATTGAATAAAGTAGCTTCTTCAACCATAAATACAAATAAAATATGCTGAATTCTGGGTTCCGGGGAAAAAGTTATGGCTGTTTGAAGTTTGCAGCCGAATTAACCTTCAAAATTCAACTAGTAGGTTCTGATATCTATTTTTGCCGATATCCCCCGTTTAATTCGGCGGGCAGGTGAATAAAGTAGCTTCTTCTACCCCAGAAACATATAAAATATGCTCAATTATGGGTTCCAAGGCAAAAGTTATGGCTGTTTGAAGTTTCCAGCCGAATTAACCTTCAAAATTCAACCTGTAGGTTCTGTTTTCTATTTTAACCGATTTCCCCCGTTTAATTCGGCTGGCAATTGAATAAAGTAGCTTCTTCTACCATAAAATCAAATAAAATATGCTCAATTCTGGGTTCCGGGGAAAAAGTTATGGCTGTTTGAAGTTTGCAGCCGAATTAACCTTCAAAATTCAACCAGTAGGTTCCGATATCTATTTTTGCCGATATCCCCCGTTTAATTCGGCTGGCATGTGAATAAACTAGCTTCTTCTACCCCAGAAACATATAAAATATGCTCAATTATGGGTTCCGGGGCAAAAGTTATGGCTGTTTGAAGTTTGTAGCCGAATTAACCTGCAAAATTCAACCTGTAGGTTCCGATTTATATTTTTACCGGTATCCCACGTTTAATTCGGCTGACAGGTGAATAAAGTAGCTTCTTCTACACCAGAAACATATAAAATATGCTCAATTATGGGTTCCAAGGCAAAAGTTATGGCTGTTTGAAGTTTGCAGCCGAATTAACCTTCAAAATTCAACCTGTAGGTTCCGATTTCTATTTTTGCCGATATCCCCTGTTTCAGGTGAATAAAATAGCTTCTTCTACCCCCAAGAAACATGTAAAATATGCTAAATTATGGGTTCCAAGGCAAAAGTTATGGCAGTTTGACGTTTGCAGCCGAATTAACCTTCTAAATTCAACCAGTAGGTTCCGTTTTCTATTTTAACCGATTTCCCCCGTTTAATTCCGCTGGCAATTGAATAAAGTAGCCTCTTCTACCATAAAAACAAATAAAATATGCTCAATTCTGGGTTCCGGGGAAAAAGTTATGGCTGTTTGAAGTTTGCAGCCGAATTAACCTTCAAAATTCAACCAGTAGGTTCCGATATCTATTTTTGCCGATATCCCCCGTTTAATTCGGCTGGCAGGTGAATGAAGTAGCTTCTTCTACCCCAAAAACATAAAAAATATGCTCAATTCTGGGTTCCGGGGCAAAAGTTATGGCTGTTTAAAGTCTGCAACCGAATTAACCTTCAAAATTCTACCAGTTGGTTCCGATTTCCTGTTTTTTCCGATATCCCCTGTTTAATTCGGCTGGCAGGTGAATAAAGTAGCTTCTTCTACCGCAGAAACATATAAAATATGCTCAATTATGGGTTCCAAGGCAAAAGTTATGGCTGTTTGAAGTTTGCAGCCGAATTAACCTTCTAAATTCAACCAGTAGGTTCTGTTTTCTATTTTAACCGATTTCCCCCGTTTAATTCGGCTGGCAATTGAATAAAGTAGCTTCTTCTACCGCAGAAACATATAAAATATGCTCAATTATGGGTTCCAAGGCAAAAGTTATGGCTGTTTGAAGTTTGCAGCCGAATTAACCTTCTAAATTCAACCAGTAGGTTCCGTTTTTAATTTTAACCGATTTCCCCCGTTTAATTCGGCTGGCAATTGAATAAAGTAGCTTCTTCTACCGCAGAAACATATCAAATATGCTCAATTATGGGTTCCAAGGCAAAAGTTAGGGCTGTTTGAAGTTTGCAGCCGAATTAACCTTCTAAATTCAACCAGTAGGTTCCGTTTTCTATTTTAACCGATTTCACCCGTTTAATTCGGCTGGCAATTGAATAAAGTAGCTTCTTCAACCATAAATACAAATAAAATATGCTGAATTCTGGGTTCCGGGGAAAAAGTTATGGCTGTTTGAAGTTTGCAGCCGAATTAACCTTCAAAATTCAACCAGTAGGTTCTGATATCTATTTTTGCCGATATCCCCCGTTTAATTCGGCGGGCAGGTGAATAAAGTAGCTTCTTCTACCCCAGAAACATATAAAATATGCTCAATTATGGGTTCCAAGGCAAAAGTTATGGCTGTTTGAAGTTTCCAGCCGAATTAACCTTCAAAATTCAACCTGTAGGTTCTGTTTTCTATTTTAACCGATTTCCCCCGTTTAATTCGGCTGGCAATTGAATAAAGTAGCTTCTTCTACCATAAAATCAAATAAAATATGCTCAATTCTGGGTTCCGGGGAAAAAGTTATGGCTGTTTGAAGTTTGCAGCCGAATTAACCTTCAAAATTCAACCAGTAGGTTCCGATATCTATTTTTGCCGATATCCCCCGTTTAATTCGGCTGGCATGTGAATAAACTAGCTTCTTCTACCCCAGAAACATATAAAATATGCTCAATTATGGGTTCCGGGGCAAAAGTTATGGCTGTTTGAAGTTTGTAGCCGAATTAACCTGCAAAATTCAACCTGTAGGTTCCGATTTATATTTTTACCGGTATCCCACGTTTAATTCGGCTGACAGGTGAATAAAGTAGCTTCTTCTACACCAGAAACATATAAAATATGCTCAATTATGGGTTCCAAGGCAAAAGTTATGGCTGTTTGAAGTTTGCAGCCGAATTAACCTTCAAAATTCAACCTGTAGGTTCCGATTTCTATTTTTGCCGATATCCCCTGTTTCAGGTGAATAAAATAGCTTCTTCTACCCCCAAGAAACATGTAAAATATGCTAAATTATGGGTTCCAAGGCAAAAGTTATGGCAGTTTGACGTTTGCAGCCGAATTAACCTTCTAAATTCAACCAGTTGGTTCCGTTTTCTATTTTAACCGATTTCCCCCATTTAATTCCGCTGGCAATTGAATAAAGTAGCTTCTTCTACCATAAAAACAAATAAAATATGCTCAATTCTGGGTTCCGGGGAAAAAGTTATGGCTGTTTGAAGTTTGCAGCCGAATTAACCTTCAAAATTCAACCAGTAGGTTCCGATATCTATTTTTGCCGATATCCCCCGTTTAATTCGGCTGGCAGGTGAATGAAGTAGCTTCTTCTACCCCAAAAACATAAAAAATATGCTCAATTCTGGGTTCCGGGGCAAAAGTTATGGCTGTTTAAAGTCTGCAACCGAATTAACCTTCAAAATTCTACCAGTTGGTTCCGATTTCCTGTTTTTCCGATATCCCCTGTTTAATTCGGCTGGCAGGTGAATAAAGTAGCTTCTTCTACCGCAGAAACATATAAAATATGCTCAATTATGGGTTCCAAGGCAAAAGTTATGGCTGTTTGAAGTTTGCAGCCGAATTAACCTTCTAAATTCAACCAGTAGGTTCTGTTTTCTATTTTAACCGATTTCCCCCGTTTAATTCGGCTGGCAATTGAATAAAGTAGCTTCTTCTACCGCAGAAACATATAAAATATGCTCAATTATGGGTTCCAAGGCAAAAGTTATGGCTGTTTGAAGTTTGCAGCCGAATTAACCTTCTAAATTCAACCAGTAGGTTCCGTTTTTAATTTTAACCGATTTCCCCCGTTTAATTCGGCTGGTAATTGAATAAAGTAGCTTCTTCTACCGCAGAAACATATAAAATATGCTCAATTATGGGTTCCAAGGCAAAAGTTATGGCTGTTTGAAGTTTGCAGCCGAATTAACCTTCTAAATTCAACCTGTAGGTTCCGATTTATATTTTTACCGGTTTCCCCCGTTTAATTCGGCTGGCAGTTGAATATAATAGCTTCTTCTACACCAGAAACATATAAAATTTGCTCAATTATGGGTTCCAAGGCAAAAGTTATGCCTGTTTGAAGTTTGCAGCCGAATTAACCTTCTAAATTCAACCAGTAGGTTCCGTTTTTAATTTTAACCGATTTCCCCCGTTTAATTCGGCTGGCAATTGAATAAAGTAGCTTCTTCTCCCGCAGAAACATATCAAATATGCTCAATTATGGGTTCCAAGGCAAAAGTTATGGCTGTTTGAAGTTTGCAGCCGAATTAACCTTCTAAATTCAACCAGTAGGTTCCGTTTTCTATTTTAACCGATTTCACCCGTTTAATTCGGCTGGCAATTGAATAAAGTAGCTTCTTCAACCATAAATACAAATAAAATATGCTGAATTCTGGGTTCCGGGGAAAAAGTTATGGCTGTTTGAAGTTTGCAGCCGAATTAACCTTCAAAATTCAACCAGTAGGTTCTGATATCTATTTTTGCCGATATCCCCCGTTTAATTCGGCGGGCAGGTGAATAAAGTAGCTTCTTCTACCCCAGAAACATATAAAATATGCTCAATTATGGGTTCCAAGGCAAAAGTTATGGCTGTTTGAAGTTTCCAGCCGAATTAACCTTCAAAATTCAACCTGTAGGTTCTGTTTTCTATTTTAACCGATTTCCCCCGTTTAATTCGGCTGGCAATTGAATAAAGTAGCTTCTTCTACCATAAAATCAATTAAAATATGCTCAATTCTGGGTTCCGGGGAAAAAGTTATGGCTGTTTGAAGTTTGCAGCCGAATTAACCTTCAAAATTCAACCAGTAGGTTCCGATATCTATTTTTGCCGATATCCCCCGTTTAATTCGGCTGGCATGTGAATAAACTAGCTTCTTCTACCCCAGAAACATATAAAATATGCTCAATTATGGGTTCCGGGGCAAAAGTTATGGCTGTTTGAAGTTTGTAGCCGAATTAACCTGCAAAATTCAACCTGTAGGTTCCGATTTATATTTTTACCGGTATCCCACGTTTAATTCGGCTGACAGGTGAATAAAGTAGCTTCTTCTACACCAGAAACATATAAAATATGCTCAATTATGGGTTCCAAGGCAAAAGTTATGGCTCTTTGAAGTTTGCAGCCGAATTAACCTTCAAAATTCAACCTGTAGGTTCCGATTTCTATTTTTGCCGATATCCCCTGTTTCAGGTGAATAAAATAGCTTCTTCTACCCCCAAGAAACATGTAAAATATGCTAAATTATGGGTTCCAAGGCAAAAGTTATGGCAGTTTGACGTTTGCAGCCGAATTAACCTTCTAAATTCAACCAGTAGGTTCCGTTTTCTATTTTAACCGATTTCCCCCGTTTAATTCCGCTGGCAATTGAATAAAGTAGCTTCTTCTACCATAAAAACAAATAAAATATGCTCAATTCTGGGTTCCGGGGAAAAAGTTATGGCTGTTTGAAGTTTGCAGCCGAATTAACCTTCAAAATTCAACCAGTAGGTTCCGATATCTATTTTTGCCGATATCCCCCGTTTAATTCGGCTGGCAGGTGAATGAAGTAGCTTCTTCTACCCCAAAAACATAAAAAATATGCTCAATTCTGGGTTCCGGGGCAAAAGTTATGGCTGTTTAAAGTCTGCAACCGAATTAACCTTCAAAATTCTACCAGTTGGTTCCGATTTCCTGTTTTTCCGATATCCCCTGTTTAATTCGGCTGGCAGGTGAATAAAGTAGCTTCTTCTACCGCAGAAACATATAAAATATGCTCAATTATGGGTTCCAAGGCAAAAGTTATGGCTGTTTGAAGTTTGCAGCCGAATTAACCTTCTAAATTCAACCAGTAGGTTCTGTTTTCTATTTTAACCGATTTCCCCCGTTTAATTCGGCTGGCAATTGAATAAAGTAGCTTCTTCTACCGCAGAAACATATAAAATATGCTCAATTATGGGTTCCAAGGCAAAAGTTATGGCTGTTTGAAGTTTGCAGCCGAATTAACCTTCTAAATTCAACCAGTAGGTTCCGTTTTTAATTTTAACCGATTTCCCCCGTTTAATTCCGCTGGTAATTGAATAAAGTAGCTTCTTCTACCGCAGAAACATATAAAATATGCTCAATTATGGGTTCCAAGGCAAAAGTTATGGCTGTTTGAAGTTTGCAGCCGAATTAACCTTCTAAATTCAACCAGTAGGTTCCGATTTCTATTTTAACCGATTTCACCCGTTTAATTCGGCTGGCAATTGAATAAAGTAGCTTCTTCAGCCATAAATACAAATAAAATATGCTCAATTCTGGGTTCCGGGGAAAAAGATATGGCTGTTTGAAGTTTGCAGCCGAATTAACCTTCAAAATTCAACCAGTAGGTTCCGATATCTATTTTTGCCGATATCCCCCGTTTAATTCAGCTGGCAGGTGAATAAAGTAACTTCTTCTACCCCAGAAACATATAAAATATGCTCAATTATGGGTTCCAAGGCAAAAGTTATGGCTGTTTGAAGTTTCCAGCCGAATTAACCTTCAAAATTCAACCTGTAGGTTCCGTTTTCTATTTTAACCGATTTCCCCCGTTTAATTCGGCTGGTAATTGAATAAAGTAGCTTCTTCTACCGCAGAAACATATAAAATATGCTCAATTATGGGTTCCAAGGCAAAAGTTAGGGCTGTTTGAAGTTTGCAGCCGAATTAACCTTCAAAATTCAACCAGTAGGTTCCGATTTCTATTTTAACCGATTTCACCCGTTTAATTCGGCTGGCAATTGAATAAAGTAGCTTCTTCAACCATAAATACAAATAAAATATGCTCAATTCTGGGTTCCGGGGAAAAAGATATGGCTGTTTGAAGTTTGCAGCCGAATTAACCTTCAAAATTCAACCAGTAGGTTCCGATATCTATTTTTGCCGATATCCCCCATTTAATTCAGCTGGCAGGTGAATAAAGTAGCTTCTTCTACCCCAGAAACATATAAAATATGCTCAATTATGGGTTCCAAGGCAAAAGTTATGCCTGTTTGAAGTTTGTAGCCGAATTAACCTTCAAAATTCAACCTGTAGGTTCTGATTTATATTTTTACCGGTTTCCCACGTTTAATTCGGCTGACAGGTGAATAAAGTAGCTTCTTCTACACCAGAAACATATAAAATATGCTCAATTATGGGTTCCAAGGCAAAAGTTATGGCTGTTTGAAGTTTACAGCCGAATTAACCTTCAAAATTCAACCTTTGGTTCCGTTTTCTATTTTTACCTATTTCCCCCGTTTAATTCGGCTGGCAGGTGAATAAACTAGCTGCTTCTCTCCCAGAAACATATAAAATATGCTCAATTATGGGTTCCAAGGCAAAAGTTATGGCTGTTTGAAGTTTGCAGCCGAATTAACCTTCTAAATTCAACCAGTAGGTTCCGTTTTCTATTTTAACCGATTTCCCCCGTTTAATTCGGCTGGCAATTGAATAAAGTAGCTTCTTCTACCGCAGAAACATATAAAATATGCTCAATTATGGTTTCCAAGGCAAAAGTTATGGCTGTTTGAAGTTTGCAGCCGAATTAACCTTCTAAATTCAACCAGTAGGTTCCGATTTATATTTTTACTTGTTTCCCCCGTTTAATTCGGCTGGCAATTGAATAAAGTAGCTTCTTCTACCCCAGAAACATATAAAATATGCTCAATTATGGGTTCCAAGGCAAAAGTTATGGCTGTTTGAAGTTTGCAGCCGAATTAACCTTCTAAATTCAACCAGTAGGTTCCGTTTTTAATTTTAACCGATTTCCCCCGTTTAATTCCGCTGGTAATTGAATAAAGTAGCTTCTTCTACCGCAGAAACATATAAAATATGCTCAATTATGGGTTCCAAGGCAAAAGTTATGGCTGTTTGAAGTTTGCAGCCGAATTAACCTTCTAAATTCAACCAGTAGGTTCCGATTTCTATTTTAACCGATTTCACCCGTTTAATTCGGCTGGCAATTGAATAAAGTAGCTTCTTCAGCCATAAATACAAATAAAATATGCTCAATTCTGGGTTCCGGGGAAAAAGATATGGCTGTTTGAAGTTTGCAGCCGAATTAACCTTCAAAATTCAACCAGTAGGTTCCGATATCTATTTTTGCCGATATCCCCCGTTTAATTCAGCTGGCAGGTGAATAAAGTAGCTTCTTCTACCCCAGAAACATATAAAATATGCTCAATTATGGGTTCCAAGGCAAAAGTTATGGCTGTTTGAAGTTTCCAGCCGAATTAACCTTCAAAATTCAACCTGTAGGTTCCGTTTTCTATTTTAACCGATTTCCCCCGTTTAATTCGGCTGGTAATTGAATAAAGTAGCTTCTTCTACCGCAGAAACATATAAAATATGCTCAATTATGGGTTCCAAGGCAAAAGTTAGGGCTGTTTGAAGTTTGCTGCCGAATTAACCTTCAAAATTCAACCAGTAGGTTCCGATTTCTATTTTAACCGATTTCACCCGTTTAATTCGTCTGGCAATTGAATAAAGTAGCTTCTTCAACCATAAATACAAATAAAATATGCTCAATTCTGGGTTCCGGGGAAAAAGATATGGCTGTTTGAAGTTTGCAGCCGAATTAACCTTCAAAATTCAACCAGTAGGTTCCGATATCTATTTTTGCCGATATCCCCCGTTTAATTCAGCTGGCAGGTGAATAAAGTAGCTTCTTCTACCCCAGAAACATATAAAATATGCTCAATTATGGGTTCCAAGGCAAAAGTTATGCCTGTTTGAAGTTTGTAGCCGAATTAACCTTCAAAATTCAACCTGTAGGTTCTGATTTATATTTTTACCGGTTTCCCACGTTTAATTCGGCTGACAGGTGAATAAAGTAGCTTCTTCTACACCAGAAACATATAAAATATGCTCAATTATGGGTTCCAAGGCAAAAGTTATGGCTGTTTGAAGTTTACAGCCGAATTAACCTTCAAAATTCAACCTTTGGTTCCGTTTTCTATTTTTACCTATTTCCCCCGTTTAATTCGGCTGGCAGGTGAATAAACTAGCTGCTTCTCTCCCAGAAACATATAAAATATGCTCAATTATGGGTTCCAAGGCAAAAGTTATGGCTGTTTGAAGTTTGCAGCCGAATTAACCTTCTAAATTCAACCAGTAGGTTCCGTTTTCTATTTTAACCGATTTCCCCCGTTTAATTCGGCTGGCAATTGAATAAAGTAGCTTCTTCTACCGCAGAAACATATAAAATATGCTCAATTATGGGTTCCAAGGCAAAAGTTATGGCTGTTTGAAGTTTGCAGCCGAATTAACCTTCTAAATTCAACCAGTAGGTTCCGATTTATATTTTTACTTGTTTCCCCCGTTTAATTCGGATGGCAATTGAATAAAGTAGCTTCTTCAACCATAAATACAAATAAAATATGTTGAATTCTGGGTTCCGGGGAAAAAGTTATGGCTGTTTGAAGTTTGCAGCCGAATTAACCTTCAAAATTCAACCAGTTGGTTCTGATATCTATTTTTGCCGATATCCCCCGTTTAATTCGGCGGGCAGGTGAATAAACTAGCTGCTTCTCTCCCTGAAACATATAAAATATGCTCATTTATGGGTTCCAAGGCAAAAGTTATGGCTGTTTGAAGTTTGCAGCCGAATTAACCTTCTAAATTCAACCAGTAGGTTCCGTTTTCTATTTTAACCGATTTCCCCCGTTTAATTCGGCTGGCAATTGAATAAAGTAGCTTCTTCTACCGCAGAAACATATAAAATATGCTCAATTATGGGTTCCAAGGCAAAAGTTATGGCTGTTTGAAGTTTGCAGCCGAATTAACCTTCTAAATTCAACCAGTAGGTTCCGTTTTCAATTTTAACCGATTTCCCCCGTTTAATTCGGCTGGTAATTGAATAAAGTAGCTTCTTCTACCGCAGAAACATATAAAATATGCTCAATTTTGGGTTCCAAGGCAAAAGTTATGGCTGTTTGAAGTTTGCAGCCGAATTAACCTTCTAAATTCAACCAGTAGGTTCCGTTTTCTATTTTAACCGATTTCACCCGTTTAATTCGGCTGGCAATTGAATAAAGTAGCTTCTTCAACCATAAATACAAATAAAATATGCTCAATTCTGGGTTCCGGGGAAAAAGATATGGCTGTATTAAGTTTGCAGCCGAATTAACCTTCAAAATTCAACCAGTAGGTTCCGATATCTATTTTTGCCGATATCCCCCGTTTAATTCGGCTGGCAGGTGAATAAAGTAGCTTCTTCTACCGCAGAAACATATAAAATATGCTCAATTATGGGTTCCAAGGCAAAAGTTATGGCTGTTTGAAGTTTGCAGCCGAATTAACCTTCTAAATTCAACCAGTAGGTTCCGTTTTCTATTTTAACCGATTTCACCCGTTTAATTCGGCTGGCAATTGAATAAAGTAGCTTCTTCAACCATAAATACAGATAAAATATGCTGAATTCTGGGTTCCGGGGAAAAAGTTATGGCTGTTTGAAGTTTGCAGCCGAATTAACCTTCAAAATTCAACCAGTAGGTTCTGATATCTATTTTTGCCGATATCCCCCATTTAATTCGGCGGGCAGGTGAATAAAGTAGCTTCTTCTACCCCAGAAACATATAAAATATGCTCAATTATGGGTTCCAAGGCAAAAGTTATGGCTGTTTGATGTTTCCAGCCGAATTAACCTTCAAAATTCAACCTGTAGGTTCTGTTTTCTATTTTAACCGATTTCCCCCGTTTAATTCGGCTGGCAATTGAATAAAGTAGCTTCTTCTACCATAAAATCAAATAAAATATGCTCAATTCTGGGTTCCGGGGAAAAAGTTATGGCTGATTGAAGTTTGCAGCCGAATTAACCTTCAAAATTTAACCAGTAGTTTCCGATATCTATTTTTGCCGATATCCCCCGTTTAATTCGGCTGGCATGTGAATAAACTAGCTTCTTCTACCCCAGAAACATATAAAATATGCTCAATTATGGGTTCCGGGGCAAAAGTAATGGCTGTTTGAAGTTTGTAGCCGAATTAACCTTCAAAATTCAACCTGTAGGTTCCGATTTATATTTTTACCGGTATCCCACGTTTAATTCGGCTGACAGGTGAATAAAGTAGCTCCTTGTACCCCAGAAACATATAAAATATGCTCAATTATGGGTTCCAAGGCAAAAGTTATGGTGGTTTAAAGTTTACAGCCGAATTAACCTTCAAAATTCAACCTTTGGTTCCGTTTTCTATTTTTACCTATTTCCCCCGTTTAATTCGGCTGGCAGGTGAATAAACTAGCTGCTTCTCTCCCAGAAACATATAAAATATGCTCAATTATGGGTTCCAAGGCAAAAGTTATGGCTGTTTGAAGTTTCCAGCTGAATTAACCTTCAAAATTAAACCTGTAGGTTCCGTTTTCTATTTTAACCGATTTCCCCCGTTTAATTCTGCTGGCAATTGAATAAAGTAGCTTCTTCTACCATAAAATCAAATAAAATATGCTCAATTCTGGGTTCCGGGGAAAAAGTTATGGCTGTTTGAAGTTTGCAGCCGAATTAACCTTCAAAATTCAACCAGTAGGTTCCGATATCTATTTTTGCCGATATCCCCCGTTTAATTCGGATGGCATGTGAATAAAGTAGCTTCTTCTACCCCAGAAACATATAAAATATGCTCAATTATGGGTTCCGGTGCAAAAGTTATGGCTGTTTGAAGTTTGTAGCCGAATTAACCTTCAAAATTCAACCTGTAGGTTCCGATTTATATTTTTACCGGTATCCCACGTTTAATTCGGCTGACAGGTGAATAAAGTAGCTCCTTCTACCCCAGAAACATATAAAATATGCTCAATTATGGGTTCCAAGGCAAAAGTTATGGTGGTTTAAAGTTTACAGCCGAATTAACCTTCAAAATTCAACCATTGGTTTCGTTTTCTATTTTTACCTATGTCCCCCGTTTAATTCGGCTGGCAGGTGAATAAACTAGCTTCTTCTCTCCCAGAAACATATAAAATATGCTCAATTATGGGTTCCAAGGCAAAAGTTATGGCTGTTTGAAGTTTCCAGCCGGTTTCCCCTGTTTAATTCAGCTGGCAGGTGAATAAAGTAGCTTCTTCTACCCCAAACACATAAAAATTGCTCAATTCTGGGTTTCGGGGCAAAAGTTATGGCTGTTTGACGTTTGCAGCCGAATTAACCTTCTAAATTCAACCAGTAGGTTCCGTTTTCTATTTTAACCGATTTCCCCCGTTTAATTCGGCTGGCAATTGAATATAGTAGCTTCTTCTACCATAAATACAGATAAAATATGCTGAATTCTGGGTTCCGGGGAAAAAGTTATGGCTGTTTGAAGTTTGCAGCCGAATTAACCTTCAAAATTCAACCAGTAGGTTCTGATATCTATTTTTGCCGATATCCCCCATTTAATTCGGCGGGCAGGTGAATAAAGTAGCTTCTTCTACCCCAGAAACATATAAAATATGCTCAATTATGGGTTCCAAGGCAAAAGTTATGGCTGTTTGATGTTTCCAGCCGAATTAACCTTCAAAATTCAACCTGTAGGTTCTGTTTTCTATTTTAACCGATTTCCCCCGTTTAATTCGGCTGGCAATTGAATAAAGTAGCTTCTTCTACCATAAAATCAAATAAAATATGCTCAATTCTGGGTTCCGGGGAAAAAGTTATGGCTGATTGAAGTTTGCAGCCGAATTAACCTTCAAAATTTAACCAGTAGTTTCCGATATCTATTTTTGCCGATATCCCCCGTTTAATTCGGCTGGCATGTGAATAAACTAGCTTCTTCTACCCCAGAAACATATAAAATATGCTCAATTATGGGTTCCGGGGCAAAAGTAATGGCTGTTTGAAGTTTGTAGCCGAATTAACCTTCAAAATTCAACCTGTAGGTTCCGATTTATATTTTTACCGGTATCCCACGTTTAATTCGGCTGACAGGTGAATAAAGTAGCTCCTTGTACCCCAGAAACATATAAAATATGCTCAATTATGGGTTCCAAGGCAAAAGTTATGGTGGTTTAAAGTTTACAGCCGAATTAACCTTCAAAATTCAACCTTTGGTTCCGTTTTCTATTTTTACCTATTTCCCCCGTTTAATTCGGCTGGCAGGTGAATAAACTAGCTGCTTCTCTCCCAGAAACATATAAAATATGCTCAATTATGGGTTCCAAGGCAAAAGTTATGGCTGTTTGAAGTTTCCAGCTGAATTAACCTTCAAAATTAAACCTGTAGGTTCCGTTTTCTATTTTAACCGATTTCCCCCGTTTAATTCTGCTGGCAATTGAATAAAGTAGCTTCTTCTACCATAAAATCAAATAAAATATGCTCAATTCTGGGTTCCGGGGAAAAAGTTATGGCTGTTTGAAGTTTGCAGCCGAATTAACCTTCAAAATTCAACCAGTAGGTTCCGATATCTATTTTTGCCGATATCCCCCGTTTAATTCGGATGGCATGTGAATAAAGTAGCTTCTTCTACCCCAGAAACATATAAAATATGCTCAATTATGGGTTCCGGTGCAAAAGTTATGGCTGTTTGAAGTTTGTAGCCGAATTAACCTTCAAAATTCAACCTGTAGGTTCCGATTTATATTTTTACCGGTATCCCACGTTTAATTCGGCTGACAGGTGAATAAAGTAGCTCCTTCTACCCCAGAAACATATAAAATATGCTCAATTATGGGTTCCAAGGCAAAAGTTATGGTGGTTTAAAGTTTACAGCCGAATTAACCTTCAAAATTCAACCATTGGTTTCGTTTTCTATTTTTACCTATGTCCCCCGTTTAATTCGGCTGGCAGGTGAATAAACTAGCTTCTTCTCTCCCAGAAACATATAAAATATGCTCAATTATGGGTTCCAAGGCAAAAGTTATGGCTGTTTGAAGTTTCCAGCCGGTTTCCCCTGTTTAATTCAGCTGGCAGGTGAATAAAGTAGCTTCTTCTACCCCAAACACATAAAAATTGCTCAATTCTGGGTTTCGGGGCAAAAGTTATGGCTGTTTGACGTTTGCAGCCGAATTAACCTTCTAAATTCAACCAGTAGGTTCCGTTTTCTATTTTAACCGATTTCCCCCGTTTAATTCGGCTGGCAATTGAATATAGTAGCTTCTTCTACCATAAAAACAAATAAAATATGCTCAATTCTGGGTTCCGGGGAAAAAGTTATGGCTGTTTGAAGTTTGCAGCCGAATTAACCTTCTAAATTCAACCTGTAGGTTCCGATTTCTATTTTTGCCGATATCCCCCGTTTAATTCGGCTGGCAGGTGAATAAAATAGCTTCTTCTACCCCAGAAGCATGTAAAATATGCTCAATTATGGGTTCCAAGGCAAAAGTTATGGCTGTTTGAAGTTTGCAGCCTAATTAACCTTAAAAATTCAACCTGTAGGTTCCGTTTTCTATTTTAACCACTTTCCCCCGTTTAATTCGGCTGACAGGTGAATAAAATAACTTCTTCTACCGCAGAAACATATAAAATATGCTCAATTATGGGTTCCAAGGCAAAAGTTATGGCTGTTTGAAGTTTGCAGCCGAATTAACCTTCTAAATTCAACCAGTAGGTTCCGATATCTATTTTTGCTGATATCCCCCGTTTAATTCGGCTGGCAGGTGAATAAAGTAGCTTCTTCTACCCCAGAAACATATAAAATATGCTCAATTATGGGTTCCAAGGCAAAAGTTATGGCTGTTTGAAGTTTGTAGCCGAATTAACCTTCAAAATTCAACCTGTAGGTTCTGATTTATATTTTTACCGGTTTCCCACGTTTAATTCGGCTGACAGGTGAATAACGTAGCTTCTTCTACACCAGAAACATATAAAATATGCTCAATTATGGGTTCCAAGGCAAAAGTTATGGCTGTTTGGAGTTTACAGCCGAATTAACCTTCAAAATTCAACCTTTGGTTCCGTTTTCTATTTTTACCTATTTCCCCCATTTAATTCGGCTGGCAGGTGAATAAACTAGCTGCTTCTCTCCCAGAAACATATAAAATATGCTCAATTATGGGTTCCAAGGCAAAAGTTATGGCTGTTTGAAGTTTCCAGCTGAATTAACCTTCAAAATTAAACCTGTAGGTTCCGTTTTCTATTTTAACCGATTTCCCCCGTTTAATTCTGCTGGCAATTGAATAAAGTAGCTTCTTCTACCATAAAATCAAATAAAATATGCTCAATTCTGGGTTCCGGGGAAAAAGTTATGGTTGTTTGAAGTTTGCAGCCGAATTAACCTTCAAAATTCAACCAGTAGGTTCCGATATCTATTTTTGCCGATATCCCCCGTTTAATTCGGATGGCATGTGAATAAAGTAGCTTCTTCTACCCCAGAAACATATAAAATATGCTCAATTATGGGTTCCGGTGCAAAAGTTATGGCTGTTTGAAGTTTGTAGCCGAATTAACCTTCAAAATTCAACCTGTAGGTTCCGATTTATAATTTTACCGGTATCCCACGTTTAATTCGGCTGACAGGTGAATAAAGTAGCTCCTTCTACCCCAGAAACATATAAAATATGCTCAATTATGGGTTCCAAGGCAAAAGTTATGGTGGTTTAAAGTTTACAGCCGAATTAACCTTCAAAATTCAACCTTTGGTTTCGTTTTCTATTTTTACCTATGTCCCCCGTTTAATTCGGCTGGCAGGTGAATAAACTAGCTTCTTCTCTCCCAGAAACATATAAAATATGCTCAATTATGGGTTCCAAGGCAAAAGTTATGGCTGTTTGAAGTTTCCAGCCGGTTTCCCCCGTTTAATTCAGCTGGCAGGTGAATAAAGTAGCTTCTTCTACCCCAAACACATAAAAATTGCTCAATTCTGGGTTTCGGGGCAAAAGTTATGGTTGTTTGACGTTTGCAGCCGAATTAACCTTCTAAATTCAACCAGTAGGTTCCGTTTTCTATTTTAACCGATTTCCCCCGTTTAATTCGGCTGGCAATTGAATATAGTAGCTTCTTCTACCATAAAAACAAATAAAATATGCTCAATTCAGGGTTCCGGGGAAAAAGTTATGGCTGTTTGAAGTTTGCAGCCGAATTAACCTTCTAAATTCAACCTGTAGGTTCCGATTTCTATTTTTGCCGATATCCCCCGTTTAATTCGGCTGGCAGGTGAATAAAATAGCTTCTTCTACCCCAGAAGCATGTAAAATATGCTCAATTATGGGTTCCAAGGCAAAAGTTATGGCTGTTTGAAGTTTGCAGCCTAATTAACCTTAAAAATTCAACCTGTAGGTTCCGTTTTCTATTTTAACCACTTTCCCCCGTTTAATTCGGCTGACAGATGAATAAAATAACTTCTTCTACCGCAGAAACATATAAAATATGCTCAATTATGGGTTCCAAGGCAAAAGTTATGGCTGTTTGAAGTTTGCAGCCGAATTAACCTTCTAAATTCAACCAGTAGGTTCTGATTTATATTTTTACCGGTTTCCCACGTTTAATTCGGCTGACAGGTGAATAAAGTAGCTTCTTCTACACCAGAAACATATAAAATATGCTCAATTATGGGTTCCAAGGCAAAAGTTATGGCTGTTTGAAGTTTACAGCCGAATTAACCTTCAAAATTCAACCTTTGGTTCCGTTTTCTATTTTTACCTATTTCCCCCGTTTAATTCGGCTGGCAGGTGAATAAACTAGCTGCTTCTCTCCCAGAAACATATAAAATATGCTCAATTATGGGTTCCAAGGCAAAAGTTATGGCTGTTTGAAGTTTCCAGCCGAATTAACCTTCAAAATTAAACCTGTAGGTTCCGTTTTCTATTTTAACCGATTTCCCCCGTTTAATTCTGCTGGCAATTGAATAAAGTAGCTTCTTCTACCATAAAATCAAATAAAATATGCTAAATTCTGGGTTCCGGGGAAAAAGTTATGGCTGTTTGAAGTTTGCAGCCGAATTAACCTTCAAAATTCAACCAGTAGGTTCCGATATCTATTTTTGCCGATATCCCCCGTTTAATTCGGATGGCATGTGAATAAAGTAGCTTCTTCTACCCCAGAAACATATAAAATATGCTCAATTATGGGTTCCGGTGCAAAAGTTATGGCTGTTTGAAGTTTGTAGCCGAATTAACCTTCAAAATTCAACCTGTAGGTTCCGATTTATATTTTTACCGGTATCCCACGTTTAATTCGGCTGACAGGTGAATAAAGTAGCGTCTTCTCTCCCAGAAACATATAAAATATGCTCAATTATGGGTTCCAAGGCAAAAGTTATGGCTGTTTGAAGTTTCCAGCCGAATTAACCTTCAAAACTCAACCTGTAGGTTCCGATTTATATTTTTACCGGTTTCCGCCGTTTAATTCGGCTGGCAGGTGAATAAAGTAGCTTCTTCTACCCCAAAAACATAAAAATTGCTCAATTCTGGGTTTCGGGGAAAAAGTTATGGCTGTTTGAAGTTTGCAGCCGAATTAACCTTCTAAATTCAACCAGTAGGTTCTGTTTTCTATTTTAACCGATTTCCCCCGTTTAATTCGGTTGGCAATTGAATAAAGTAGCTTCTTCTACCATAAAAACAAATAAAATATGCTCAATTCTGGGTTCCGGGGAAAAAGTTATGGCTGTTTGAAGTTTGCAGCCGAATTAACCTTCAAAACTCAACCAGTAGGTTCCGATATCTATTTTTGCCGATATCCCCCGTTTAATTCGGCTGGCAGGTGAATGAAGTAGATTCTTCTACCCCATAAACATATAAAATTAGCTCAATTCTGGGTTCCGGGGCAAAAGTTATGGCTGTTTGAAGTCTGCAGCCGAATTAACCTTCAAAATTCTACCAGTTGGTTCCGATTTCCTGTTTTTCCGATATCCCCTATTTAATTCGGCTGGCAGGTGATTAAAGTAGCTTCTTCTACCGCAGAAACATATAAAATATGCTCAATTATGGGTTCCAAGGCAAAAGTTATGGCTGTTTGAAGTTTGCAGCCGAATTAACCTTCTAAATTCAACCAGCAGGTTCCGTTTTCTATTTTAACCGATTTCCCCCGTTTAATTCGGCTGGCAATTGAATAAAGTAGCTTCTTCTACCGCAGAAACATATAATATATGCTCAATTATGGGTTCCAAGGCAAAAGTTATGGCTGTTTGAAGTTTGCTGCCGAATTAACCTTCTAAATTCAACCAGTAGGTTCCGTTTTCTATTTCAACCGATTTCCCCCGTTTAATTCGGCTCGCAATTGAATAAAGTAGCTTCTTCTACCATAAAAACAAATAAAATATGCTCAATTATGGGTTCCAAGGCAAAAGTTATGGCTGTTTGAAGTTTGCAGCCGAATTAACCTTCTAAATTCAACCAGTAGGTTCTGTTTTCTATTCTAACCGATTTCCCCCGTTTAATTCGGCTGGCAGGTGAATAAAGTAGCTTCTTATACCCCATAAACATATAAAATATGCTCAATTCTGGGTTCCGGGGAAAAAGTTATGGCTTTTTGAAGTTTGCAGCCGAATTAACCTTCAAAATTCAACCAGTAGGTTCCGATATCTATTTTTGCCGATATCCCCCGTTTAATTCGGTTGGCAGGTGAATGAAGTAGCTTCTTCTACCCCATAAACATATAAAATATGCTCAATTATGGGTTCCAAGGCAAAAGTTATGGCTGTTTGAAGTTTGCAGCCGAATTAACCTTCAAAATTCAACCTGTAGGTTCCGATTTCTATTTTTGCCGATATCCCCCGTTTAATTCGGCTTGCAGGTGAATAAAATAGCTTCTTCTACCCCAGAAACATGTAAAATATGCTCAATTATGGGTTCCAAGGCAAAAGTTATGGCTGTTTGAAGTTTGCAGCCGAATTAACCTTCAAAATTCAACCTGTAGGTTCCGTTTTCTATTTTAACCACTTTCCCCTGTTTAATTCGGCTGACAGGTGAATAAAATAACTTCTTCTACCATAAAAGCATATAAAATATGCTCAATTCTGGGTTCCGGGGAAAAAGTTATGGCTGTTTGAAGTTTGCAGCCGAATTAACCTTCAAAATTCAACCTGTAGGTTCCGATTTATATTTTTACCGGTTTCCCCCGTTTAATTCGGCTGGCAGTTGAATATAATAGCTTCTTCTACCCCAAAAACATATAAAATATGCTCAATTCTGGGTTCCGGGGCAAAAGTTATGGCTGTTTGAAGTCTGCAGCCGAATTAACCTTCAAAATTCTACCAGTTGGTTCCGATTTCCTGTTTTTCCGATATCCCCTGTTTAATTCGGCTGGCAGGTGAATAAAGTAGCTTCTTCTACCGCAGAAACATATAAAATATGCTCAATTATGGGTTCCAAGGCAAAAGTTATGGCTGTTTGAAGTTTGCAGCCGAATTAACTTTCTAAATTCAACCAGCAGGTTCTGTTTTCTATTTTAACCGATTTCCCCCGTTTAATTCGGCTGGCAATTGAATAAAGTAGCTTCTTCTACCGCAGAAACATATAAAATATGCTCAATTATGGGTTCCAAGGCAAAAGTTATGGCTGTTTGAAGTTTGCAGCTGAATTAACCTTCTAAATTCAACCAGTAGGTTCCGTTTTCTATTTGAACCGATTTCCCCCGTTTAATTCGGCTGGCAATTGAATAAAGTAGCTTCTTCTACCATAAAAACAAATAAAATATGCTCAATTATGGGTTCCAAGGCAAAAGTTATGGCTGTTTGAAGTTTGCAGCCGAATTAACCTTCTAAATTTAACCAGTAGGTTCCGTTTTCTATTCTAACCGATTTCCCCCGTTTAATTCGGCTGGCAGGTGAATAAAGTAGCTTCTTCTACCCCATAAACATATAAAATATGCTCAATTATGGGTTCCAAGGCAAAAGTTATGGCTGTTTGAAGTTTCCAGCCGAATTAACCTTCAAAATTCAACCTGTAGGTTCCGATTTATATTTTTGCTGATATCCCCCGTTTAATTCGGCTGGCAATTGAATAAAGTAGCTTCTTCAACCATAAAAACAAATAAAATATGCTCAATTCTGGGTTCCAGGGAAAAAGTTATGGCTGTTTGAAGTTTGCAGTCGAATTAACCTTCAAAATTCAACCTGTAGGTTCCGTTTTCTATTTTAACCACTTTCCCCCGTTTAATTCGGCTGACAGGTGAATAAAATAACTTCTTCTACCATAAAAGCATATAAAATATGCTCAATAATGGGTTCCAAGGCAAAAGTTATGGCTGTTTGAAGTTTGCAGCCGAATTAACCTTCAAAATTCAACCTGTAGGTTCCGATTTATATTTTTACCGGTTTCCCCCGTTTAATTCGGCTGGCAGTTGAATATAATAGCTTCTTCTACACCAGAAACATATAAAATTTGCTCAATTATGGGTTCCAAGGCAAAAGTTATGGCTGTTTGAAGTTTACAGCCGAATTAACCTTCAAAATTCAACCTTTGGTTTCGTTTTCTATTTTTACCTATTTCCCCCATTTAATTCGGCTGGCAGGTGAATAAACTATCTTCTTCTCTCCCAGAAACATATAAAATATGCTCAATTATGGGTTCCAAGGCAAAAGTTATGGCTGTTTGAAGTTTCCAGCCGAATTAACCTTCAAAATTCAACCTGTAGGTTCCGATTTATATTTGTACCGGTTTCCCCCGTTTAATTCGGTTGGCAGGTGAATAAAGTAGCTTCTTCTACCCCAAAAACATAAAAATTGCTCAATTCTGGGTTTCGGGGCAAAAGTTATGGCTGTTTGAAGTTTGCAGCCGAATTAACCTTCTAAATTCAACCAGTAGGTTCCGTTTTCTATTTTAACCGATTTCCCCCGTTTAATTCGGCTGGCAATTGAATAAAGTAGCTTCTTCTACCATAAAACCAAATAAAATATGCTCAATTCTGGGTTCCGGGGAAAAAGTTATGGCTGTTTGAAGTTTGCAGCCGAATTAACCTTCAAAACTCAACCAGTAGGTTCCGATATCTATTTTTGCCGATAAATTCAGCTGGCAGGTGAATGAAGTAGCTTCTTCTACCCCATAAACATATAAAATAAGCTCAATTCTGGGTTCCGGGGCAAAAGTTATGGCTGTTTGAAGTCTGCAGCCGAATTAACCTTCAAAATTCTACCAGTTGGTTCCGATTTCCTGTTTTTCCGATATCCCCTATTTAATTCGGCTGGCAGGTGATTAAAGTAGCTTCTTCTACCGCAGAAACATATAAAATATGCTCAATTATGGGTTCCAAGGCAAAAGTTATGGCTGTTTGAAGTTTGCAGCCGAATTAACCTTCTAAATTCAACCAGCAGGTTCCGTTTTCTATTTTAACCGATTTCCCCCGTTTAATTCGGCTGGCAATTGAATAAAGTAGCTTCTTCTACCGCAGAAACATATAATATATGCTCAATTATGGGTTCCAAGGCAAAAGTTATGGCTGTTTGAAGTTTGCTGCCGAATTAACCTTCTAAATTCAACCAGTAGGTTCCGTTTTCTATTTCAACCGATTTCCCCCGTTTAATTCGGCTCGCAATTGAATAAAGTAGCTTCTTCTACCATAAAAACAAATAAAATATGCTCAATTATGGGTTCCAAGGCAAAAGTTATGGCTGTTTGAAGTTTGCAGCCGAATTAACCTTCTAAATTCAACCAGTAGGTTCTGTTTTCTATTCTAACCGATTTCCCCCGTTTAATTCGGCTGGCAGGTGAATAAAGTAGCTTCTTATACCCCATAAACATATAAAATATGCTCAATTCTGGGTTCCGGGGAAAAAGTTATGGCTTTTTGAAGTTTGCAGCCGAATTAACCTTCAAAATTCAACCAGTAGGTTCCGATATCTATTTTTGCCGATATCCCCCGTTTAATTCGGTTGGCAGGTGAATGAAGTAGCTTCTTCTACCCCATAAACATATAAAATATGCTCAATTATGGGTTCCAAGGCAAAAGTTATGGCTGTTTGAAGTTTGCAGCCGAATTAACCTTCAAAATTCAATCTGTAGGTTCCGATTTCTATTTTTGCCGATATCCCCCGTTTAATTCGGCTTGCAGGTGAATAAAATAGCTTCTTCTACCCCAGAAACATGTAAAATATGCTCAATTATGGGTTCCAAGGAAAAAGTTATGGCTGTTTGAAGTTTGCAGCCGAATTAACCTTCAAAATTCAACCTGTAGGTTCCGTTTTCTATTTTAACCACTTTCCCCTGTTTAATTCGGCTGACAGGTGAATAAAATAACTTCTTCTACCATAAAAGCATATAAAATATGCTCAATTCTGGGTTCCGGGGAAAAAGTTATGGCTGTTTGAAGTTTGCAGCCGAATTAACCTTCAAAATTCAACCTGTAGGTTCCGATTTATATTTTTACCGGTTTCCCCCGTTTAATTCGGCTGGCAGTTGAATATAATAGCTTCTTCTACCCCAAAAACATATAAAATATGCTCAATTCTGGGTTCCGGGGCAAAAGTTATGGCTGTTTGAAGTCTGCAGCCGAATTAACCTTCAAAATTCTACCAGTTGGTTCCGATTTCCTGTTTTTCCGATATCCCCTGTTTAATTCGGCTGGCAGGTGAATAAAGTAGCTTCTTCTACCGCAGAAACATATAAAATATGCTCAATTATGGGTTCCAAGGCAAAAGTTATGGCTGTTTGAAGTTTGCAGCCGAATTAACTTTATAAATTCAACCAGCAGGTTCCGTTTTCTATTTTAACCGATTTCCCCCGTTTAATTCGGCTGGCAATTGAATAAAGTAGCTTCTTCTACCGCAGAAACATATAAAATATGCTCAATTATGGGTTCCAAGGCAAAAGTTATGGCTGTTTGAAGTTTGCAGCTGAATTAACCTTCTAAATTCAACCAGTAGGTTCCGTTTTCTATTTTAACCGATTTCCCCCGTTTAATTCGGCTGGCAATTGAATAAAGTAGCTTCTTCTACCATAAAAACAAATAAAATATGCTCAATTATGGGTTCCAAGGCAAAAGTTATGGCTGTTTGAAGTTTGCAGCCGAATTAACCTTCTAAATTCAACCAGTAGGTTCCGTTTTCTATTCTAACCGATTTCCCCCGTTTAATTCGGCTGGCAGGTGAATAAAGTAGCTTCTTCTACCCCATAAACATATAAAATATGCTCAATTATGGGATCCAAGGCAAAAGTTATGGCTGTTTGAAGTTTGCAGCCGAATTAACCTTCAAAATTCAACCTGTAGGTTCCGATTTATATTTTTGCTGATATCCCCCGTTTAATTCGGCTGGCAATTGAATAAAGTAGCTTCTTCAACCATAAAAACAAATAAAATATGCTCAATTCTGGGTTCCGGGGAAAAAGTTATGGCTGTTTGAAGTTTGCAGTCGAATTAACCTTCAAAATTCAACCTGTAGGTTCCGTTTTCTATTTTAACCACTTTCCCCCGTTTAATTCGGCTGACAGGTGAATAAAATAACTTCTTCTACCATAAAAGCATATAAAATATGCTCAATAATGGGTTCCAAGGCAAAAGTTATGGCTGTTTGAAGTTTGCAGCCGAATTAACCTTCAAAATTCAACCTGTAGGTTCCGATTTATATTTTTACCGGTTTCCCCCGTTTAATTCGGCTGGCAGTTGAATATAATAGCTTCTTCTACACCAGAAACATATAAAATTTGCTCAATTATGGGTTCCAAGGCAAAAGTTATGGCTGTTTGAAGTTTACAGCCGAATTAACCTTCAAAATTGAACCTTTGGTTTCGTTTTCTATTTTTACCTATTTCCCCCATTTAATTCGGCTGGCAGGTGAATAAACTATCTTCTTCTCTCCCAGAAACATATAAAATATGCTCAATTATGGGTTCCAAGGCAAAAGTTATGGCTGTTTGAAGTTTCCAGCCGAATTAACCTTCAAAATTCAACCTGTAGGTTCCGATTTATATTTGTACCGGTTTCCCCCGTTTAATTCGGCTGGCAGGTGAATAAAGTAGCTTCTTCTACCCCAAAAACATAAAAATTGCTCAATTCTGGGTTTCGGGGCAAAAGTTATGGCTGTTTGAAGTTTGCAGCCGAATTAACCTTCTAAATTCAACCAGTAGGTTCCGTTTTCTATTTTAACCGATTTCCCCCGTTTAATTCGGCTGGCAATTGAATAAAGTAGCTTCTTCTACCATAAAAACAAATAAAATATGCTCAATTCTGGGTTCCGGGGAAAAAGTTATGGCTGTTTGAAGTTTGCAGCTGAATTAACCTTCTAAATTCAACCAGTAGGTTCCGTTTTCTATTTTAACCGATTTCCCCCGTTTAATTCGGCTGGCAATTGAATAAAGTAGCTTCTTCTACCATAAAAACAAATAAAATATGCTCAATTATGGGTTCCAAGGCAAATGTTATGGCTGTTTGAAGTTTGCAGCCGAATTAACCTTCAAAATTCAACCAGTAGGTTCCGATTTATATTTTTACCGGTTTCCCCTGTTTAATTCGGCTGGCAGGTGAATAAAGTCGCTTCTTCTACCCCAGAAACATATAAAATATGCTCAATTATGGGTTCCAAGGCAAAAGTTATGGCTGTTTGAAGTTTCCAGCCGAATTAACCTTCAAAATCAACCTGTAGGTTCCAATTTATATTTTTACCGGTTTCCCCCGTTTAATTCGGCTGGCAGGTGAATAAAGTTGCTTCTTCTACCCCAAAAACATAAAAATTGATCAATTCTGGGTTTCGAGGCAAAAGTTATGGCTGTTTGAAGTTTACAACCGAATTAACCTTCAAAATTCAAGCAGTAGGTTCCGATATCTATTTTTACCGATATCCGCCGTTAAATTCGGCTGGATGGTGAATAAAGTAGCTTCTTCTATCCCAGAAACATATAAAATATGCTCAATTATGGGTTCCAAGGCAAAAGTTATGGCTGTTTGAAGTTTACAGCCGAATTAACCTTCAAAATTAAACCTGTTGGTTCCGTTTTCTATTTTTACCTATTTCCCCCGTTTAATTCGGCTGGCAGGTGAATAAACTAGCTTCTTCTCTCCCAAAACCATATAAAATATGCTCAATTCTGGGTTCTGGGGCAAAAGATATGGTTGTTTGAAGTTTGCAGCCGAATTAACCTTCAAAATTAAACCTGTAGGTTCCGTTTTCTATTTTAACCGATTTCCCCCATTTAATTTGGCTGGCACTGGAATAAAGTAGCTTCTTCTACCATAAAAACATATAAAATATGCTCAATTATGGGTTCCGGGGCAAAAGTTAGGGCTGTTTGAAGTTTGCAGCCGAATTAACCTTCAAAATTCAACCTGTAGGTTCCGATTTATATTTTTACCGATTTCCCCCGTTTAATTCGGCTGGCAGGTGAATAAAGTAGCTTCTTCTACCCCAGAAAACATGTAAAATATGCTCAATTATGGGATCCAAGGCAAAAGTTATGGCTGTTTGAAGTTTGCTGCCGAATTAACCTTCAAAATTAAACCTGTAGGTTCCGATTTATATTTTTACCGATTTCCCCTGTTTAATTCGGCTGGCACTTGAATAAAGTAGCTTCTTCTACCCCAAAAGCATATAAAATATTCTCAATTCTGGGTTCCAGGGCAAAAGTTTGGGCTGTTTGAAAGTTGCAGCCAAGTTAACTTTCAAAATTCCACCTGTAGGTTCCGACTTATATTTTTACTAATTTCCCCCGTTTAATTCGGCTGGCAGGTGAATAAAGTCGCTTCATCTCTCCTAAAACTATATAAAATATGCTCAATTCTGGGTTCCGGGGCAAAAGTTATGGCTGTTTGAAGTTTGCGGTCGAATTAACCTTCAAAATTAAACCTGTAGGTTCCGATTTATATTTTTACCGGTTTCCCCTGTTTAATACGGCTGGCAGGTGACTAAAGTCGCTTCTTCTCTCCCAAAACTATATAAAATATGCTCAATTATGGGTTCCGGGGCAAAAGTTAGGGCTGTTTGAAGTTTGCAGCCGAATTAACCTTCAAAATTCAACTAGTAAGTTCCGATTTATATTTTTAGCGGTTTCCCCTGTTTAATTCGGCTGGCAGGTGAATAAAGTCGCTTCTTCTACCCCAGAAACCTATAAAATATGCTCAATTATGGGTTCCAAGGCAAAAGTCATGGCTGTTTGAAGTTTCCAGCCGAATTAACCTTCAAAATTCAACCTGTAGGTTCCGATTTATATTTTTACCGGTTTCCCCTGTTTAATTCGGCTGGCAGGTGAATAAAGTAGCTTCTTCTAACCCAGAAACATATAAAATATGCTCAGTTATGGGTTCCAAGGCAAAAGTTATGGCAGTTTGAAGTTTGCAGCCGAATTAACCTTCAAAATTAAACCTGTAGGTTCCGATTTATATTTTTACCGATTTCCCCTGTTTAATTCGGCTGGCACTTGAATAAAGTAGCTTCTTCTACCCCAAAAGCATATAAAATATTCTCAATTCTGGGTTCCAGGGCAAAAGTTTGGGCTGTTTGAAAGTTGCAGCCGAGTTAACTTTCAAAATTCCACCTGTAGGTTCCGACTTCTATTTTTACTAATTTCCCCCGTTTAATTCGGCTGGCAGGTGAATAAAGTCGCTTCATCTCTCCTAAAACTATATAAAATATGCTCAATTCTGGGTTCCGGGGCAAAAGTTATGGCTGTTTGAAGTTTGCGGCCGAATTAACCTTCAAAATTAAACCTGTAGGTTCCGATTTATATTTTTACCGGTTTCCCCTGTTTAATACGGCTGGCAGGTGACTAAAGTCGCTTCTTCTCTCCCAAAACTATATAAAATATGCTCAATTCTGGGTTCCGGGGAAAAAGTTACGGCTGTTTGAAGTTTACAGCCGAATTAACCTTCAAAATTCAACCAGTAGGTTCCGTTTTCTATTTTTACCGATTTCCCCCTCTTAATTCGGCTGGA
Organism: Lotus japonicus; assembly: GCF_012489685.1. Taxonomy (NCBI): domain Eukaryota; kingdom Viridiplantae; phylum Streptophyta; class Magnoliopsida; order Fabales; family Fabaceae; genus Lotus; species Lotus japonicus. The sequence continues at coordinate 34,357,420 of NC_080046.1, read as the reverse complement.
GGTTGAATAAACTAGCTTCTTCTCTCCCAAAACCATATAAAATATGCTCAATTCTGGGTTCCGGGGCAAAAGTTATGGCTGTTTGAAGTTTGCAGCCGAATTAACCTTCAAAATTCAACCTGTAGGTTCCGTTTTCTATTTTTACCAGTTTCCCCCGTTTAATTCGGCTGGCACTTGAATAAAGTAGATTCTTCTACACCAAAAGCATATAAAATATGCTCAATTCTGGGTTCCGGGGCAAAAGTTAGGGCTGTTTGAAAGTTGCAGCCGAGTTAACCTTCAAAATTCAACCTGTAGGTTCCGATTTATATTTTTACCGATTTCCCCCGTTTAATTCGGCTGGCAGGTGAATAAAGTTGCTTCTTCTACCCCAAAAACATAAAATTTGCTCAATTCTGGGTTTCGGGGCAAAAGTTATGGCTGTTTGAAGTTTACAGCCGAATTAACCTTCAAAATTCAACCTGTAGGTTCCGTTTTCTATTTTTACCGGTTTCCCCCGTTTAATTCGGCTGACACTTTAATAAAGTAGCTTCTTCTACCCCAAAAGCATATAAAATATGCTCAATTCTGGGTTCCGGGGCAAAAGTTAGGGCTGTTTGAAAGTTGCAGCCGAATTAACCTTCAAAATTCAACCTGTAGGTTCCGATTTATTTTTTTACCGATTTCCCCCGTTTAATTCGGCTGGCAGGTGAATAAAGTAGCTTCTTCTACCCCAGAAAACATGTAAAATATGCTCAATTATTGGTTCCAAGGCAAAAGTTATGGCTGTTTGAAGTTTGCAGCCGAATTAACCTTCAAAATTCAACTAGTAAGTTCCGATTTATATTTTAAGCGGTTTCCCCTGTTTAATTCGGCTGGCAGGTGAATAAAGTCGCTTCTTCTACCCCAAAAACCTATAAAATATGCTCAATTATGGGTTCCAAGGCAAAAGTCAAGGCTGTTTGAAGTTTCCAGCCGAATTAACCTTCAAACTTCAACCTGTAGGTTCCGATTTATATTTTTACCGGTTTCCCCAGTTTAATTCGGCTAGCAGGTGAATAAAGTAGCTTCTTCTAACCCAGAAACATATAAAATATGCTCAGTTATGGGTTCCAAGGCAAAAGTTATGGCTGTTTGAAGTTTGCAGCCGAATTAACCTTCAAAATTCAAACTGTAGGTTCCGTTTTCTATTTTTACCGGTTTCCCCCGTATAATTCGGCTGGATCTTGAATAAACTACCTTCTTCTACCCCATAACCATATAAAATATGCTCAATTCTGGGTTCCGGGGCAAAAGTTAGGGCTGTTTGAAGTTTGCAGCCAAATTAACCTTCAAAATTCAACCTGTAGGTTCCGATTTATATTTTTACCGATTTCCCCTGTTTAATTCGGCTGGCACTTGAATAAAGTCGCTTCTTCTCTCCCAAAACTATAGAAAATATGCTCAATTCTGGGTTCCGGGGCAAAAGTTAGGGTTGTTTGAAAGTTGCAGCCGAGTTAACCTTCAAAATTCAACCTGTAGGTTCCGATTTATATTTTTACCGATTTCCCCCGTTTAATTCGGCTGGCACTTGAATAAAGTAGCTTCTTCTACCCCAAAAGCATATAAAATATTCTCAATTCTGGGTTCCGGGGCAATAGTTTGGGCTGTTTGAAAGTGTGCAGCCGAGTTAACCTTCAAAATTCAACCTGTAGGTTCCGATTTATATTTTTACCGATTTCCCCCTTTAATTCGGCTGGCAGGTGAATAAAGTCGCTTCTTCTCTCCCAAAAGCATATAAAATATGCTCAATTCTGGGTTCCGGGGCAAAAGTTAGGGCTGTTTTAAAGTTGCAGCCGAGTTAACCTTCAAAATTCAACCTCTAGGTTCCGATTTATATTTTTACCGATTTCTCCCTTTAATTCGGCTGGCAGGTGAATAAAGTCGCTTCTTCTCTCCCAAAAGCATATAAAATATGCTCAATTCTAGGTTCCGGGGCAAAAGTTAGGGATGTTTTAAAGTTGCAGCCGAGTTAACCTTCAAAATTCAACCTGTAGGTTCCGATTTATATTTTTACCGATTTCCCCCTTTAATTCGGCTGGCAGGTGAATAAAGTCGCTTCTTCTCTCCCAAAAGCATATAAAATATGCTCAATTCTGGGTTCCGGGGCAAAAGTTATGGCTGTTTGAAGTTTGCAGCCGAATTAACCTTCAAAATTAAACCTGTAGGTTCCGATTTCTATTTTTACCGGTTTCCTCGGTATAATTCGGCTGGCAGGTGAATAAAGTCGCTTCTTCTCTCCCAAAACTATATAAAATATGCTCAATTCTAGTTTCCGGGGAAAAAGTTACAGCTGTTTGAAGTTTGCAGCCGAATTAACCTTCAAAATTCAAACTGTAGGTTCCGTTTTCTATTTTTACCGGTTTCCCCCGTATAATTCGGCTGGATCTTGAATAAACTACCTTCTTCTACCCCATAACCATATAAAATATGCTCAATTCTGGGTTCCGGGGAAAAAGTTATGGCTGTTTGAAGTTTGCAGCCGAATTAACCTTCAAAATTCAACCAGTAGGTTCCGATTTATATATTTACCGATTTCCCACGTTTAATTCGGCTGGCACTTGAATAAAGTAGCTTCTTCTACCCCAAAAACATAAAAAATATGCTCAATTCTGGGTTCCGGAGCAAAAGTTATGGTTGTTTCAAGTTTGCAGCCGAATTAACCTTCGAAATTCAACCTGTAGGTTCCGTTTTCTATTTTTGCCACTTTCCCCCGTTTAATTAGGCTGACACTTGAATAAAGTAGCTTCTTCTACCCCAAAAGCATATAAAATATGCTCAATTCTGGGTTCCGGGACAAAAGTTAGGGCTGTTTGAAAGTTGCAGCCGAGTTAACCTTCAAAATTCAACCTGTAGGTTCCGATTTATATTTTTACCGATTTCCCCCTTTAATTCGGCTGGCAGGTGAATAAAGTCGCTTCTTCTCTCCCAAAAGCATATAAAATATGCTCAATTCTGGGTTCCGGGGTAAAAGTTATGGCTGTTTGAAGTTTGCAGCCGAATTAACCTTCAAAATTAAACTTGTAGGTTCCGATTTATATTTTTACCGGTTTCCCCTGTTTAATTCGGCTGGCAGGTGAATAAAGTCGCTTCTTCTCTCCCAAAACTATATAAAATATGCTCAATTCTAGTTTCCGGGAAAAAAGTTACGGGTGTTTGAAGTTTGCAGCCGAATTAACCTTCAAAATTCAACCAGTAGGTTCCGTTTTCTATTTTAACCGATTTCCCCCGTTTAATTCGGCTGGTAGTTCAATAAACTAGCCTCTTCTCTCCCAAAACCATATAAAATATGCCCAATTCTGGGTTCCGGGGCAAAAGTTATGGCTGTTTGAAGTTTGCAGCTGAATTAACCTTCAAAATTCAACCTGTAGGTTCCGTTTTCTGTTTTTACCGGTTTCCCCCGTTTAATTCGGCTGGCACTTGAATAAAGTTACTTCTTCTACCCCAAAAGCATATAAAATATGCTCAATTCTGGGTTCCGGGGCAAAAGTTAGGGCTGTTTGAAAGTTGCAGCCGAGTTAACCTTCAAAATTCAACTTGTAGGTTCCCATTTTTATTTTTACCGATTTCCCGCGTTTAATTCGGCTGGCAGGTGAATAAAGTCGCTTCTTCTCTCCCAAAAGCATATAAAATATGCTCAATTCTGGGTTCCGGGGTAAAAGTTATGGCTGTTTGAAGTTTGCAGCCGAATTAACCTTCAAAATTAAACTTGTAGGTTCCGATTTATATTTTTACCGGTTTCCCCTGTTTAATTCGGCAGGCAGGTGAATAAAGTCGCTTCTTCTCTCCCAAAACTATATAAAATATGCTCAATTCTAGTTTTCGGGGAAAAAGTTACGGCTGTTTGAAGTTTGCAGCCGAATTAACCTTCAAAATTCAACCAATAGGTTCCGTTTTCTATTTTTACCGATTTCCCCCGTTTAATTCGGCTGGTAGTTGAATAAACTAGCCTCTTCTCTTCCAAAACCATATAAAATATGCTCAATTCTGGGTTCCGGGGCAAAAGTTATGGCTGTTTGAAGTTTGCAGCTGAATTAACCTTCAAAATTCAACCTGTAGGTTCAGTTTTCTGTTTTTACCGGTTTCCGCCGTTTAATTCGGCTGGCACTTGAATAAAGTAGCTTCTTCTACCCCAAAAGCATATAAAATATGCTCAAATCTGGGTTCCGGGGCAAAAGTTAGGGTTGTTTGAAAGTTGCAGCCGAGTTAACCTTCAAAGTTCAAACTGTAGGTTCCGATTTATATTTTTACCGATTTCCCCCGTTTAATTCGGCTGGCACTTGAATAAAGTAGCTTCTTCTACCCCAAAAGCATATAAAATATTCTCAATTCTGGGTTCCGGGGCAAAAGTTTGGGCTGTTTGAAAGTTGCAGCCGAGTTAAACTTCAAAATTCAACCTGTAGGTTCCAACTTATATTTTTACTAATTTCCCCCGTTGAATTCGGCTGGCAGGTGAATAAAGACGCTTCATCTCTCCTAAAACTATATAAAATATGCTCAATTCTGGGTTTCGGGGCCAAAGTTATGGCTGTTTGAAGTTTGCAGCCGAATTAACCTTCAAAATTCAACCAGTAGGTTCCGTTTTCTATTTTTACCGATTTCCCCCGTTTAATTCGGCTGACAGTTAAATAAATTAGCTTCTTCTCTCCCAAAACCATATAAAATTTGCTCAATTTTGGGTTCCGGGGCAAAAGTTATGGCTGTTTGAAGTTTGCGGCCGAATTAACCTTCAAAATTAAACCTGTAGGTTCCGATTTATATTTTTACCGGTTTCCCCTGTTTAATACGGCTGGCAGGTGACTAAAGTCGCTTCTTCTCTCCCAAAACTATATAAAATATGCTCAATTCTGGGTTCCGGGGAAAAAGTTACGGCTGTTTGAAGTTTGCAGCCGAATTAACCTTCAAAATTCAACCAGTAGGTTCCGTTTTCTATTTTTACCGATTTCCCCCTCTTAATTCGGCTGGCAGTTGAATAAACTAGCTTCTTCTCTCCCAAAACCATATAAAATATGCTCAATTCTGGGTTCCGGGGCAAAAGTTATGGCTGTTTGAAGTTTGCAGCCGAATTAACCTTCAAAATTCAACCTGTAGGTTCCGATTTATATTTTTACCGATTTCCCCCTCTTAATTCGGCTGGCAGTTGAATAAACTAGCTTCTTCTCTCCCAAAACCATATAAAATATGCTCAATTCTGGGTTCCGGGGCAAAAGTTATGGCTGTTTGAAGTTTGCAGCCGAATTAACCATCAAAATTCAACCTGTAGGTTCCGTTTTCAATTTTTACCGGTTTCCCCCGTTTAATTCGGCTGGCACTTGAATAAAGTAGCTTCTTCTACCCCAAAAGCATATAAAATATGCTCAATTCTGGGTTCCGGGGCAAAAGTTAGGGCTGTTTGAAAGTTGCAGCCGAGTTAACCTTCAAAATTCAACTTGTAGGTTCCCATTTTTATTTTTACCGATTTCCCGCGTTTAATTCGGCTGGCAGGTGAATAAAGTCGCTTCTTCTCTCCCAAAAGCATATAAAATATGCTCAATTCTGGGTTCCGGGGCAAAAGTTATGGCTGTTTGAAGTTTGCATCCGAATTAACCTTCAAAATTCAACCTGTAGGTTCCGATTTATATTTTTACCGGTTTCCCCTGTTTAATTCGGCAGGCAGGTGAATAAAGTCGCTTCTTCTCTCCCAAAACTATATAAAATATGCTCAATTCTAGTTTCCGGGGAAAAAGTTACGGCTGTTTGAAGTTTGCAGCCGAATTAACCTTCAAAATTCAACCAGTAGGTTCCGTTTTCTATTTTTACCGATTTCCCCCGTTTAATTCGGCTGGTAGTTGAATAAACTAGCCTCTTCGCTTCCAAAACCATATAAAATATGCTCAATTCTGGGTTCCGGGGCAAAAGTTATGGCTGTTTGAAGTTTGCAGCTGAATTAACCTTCAAAATTCAACCTGTAGGTTCAGTTTTCTGTTTTTACCGGTTTCCGCCGTTTAATTCGGCTGGCACTTGAATAAAGTAGCTTCTTCTACCCCAAAAGCATATAAAATATGCTCAAATCTGGGTTCCGGGGCAAAAGTTAGGGTTGTTTGAAAGTTGCAGCCGAGTTAACCTTCAAAGTTCAAACTGTAGGTTCCGATTTATATTTTTACCGATTTCCCCCGTTTAATTCGGCTGGCACTTGAATAAAGTAGCTTCTTCTACCCCAAAAGCATATAAAATATTCTCAATTCTGGGTTCCGGGGCAAAAGTTTGGGCTGTTTGAAAGTTGCAGCCGAGTTAAACTTCAAAATTCAACCTGTAGGTTCCAACTTATATTTTTACTAATTTCCCCCGTTGAATTCGGCTGGCAGGTGAATAAAGACGCTTCATCTCTCCTAAAACTATATAAAATATGCTCAATTCTGGGTTTCGGGGCCAAAGTTATGGCTGTTTGAAGTTTGCAGCCGAATTAACCTTCAAAATTCAACCAGTAGGTTCCGTTTTCTATTTTTACCGATTTCCCCCGTTTAATTCGGCTGACAGTTAAATAAATTAGCTTCTTCTCTCCCAAAACCATATAAAATTTGCTCAATTTTGGGTTCCGGGGCAAAAGTTATGGCTGTTTGAAGTTTGCGGCCGAATTAACCTTCAAAATTAAACCTGTAGGTTCCGATTTATATTTTTACCGGTTTCCCCTGTTTAATACGGCTGGCAGGTGACTAAAGTCGCTTCTTCTCTCCCAAAACTATATAAAATATGCTCAATTCTGGGTTCCGGGGAAAAAGTTACGGCTGTTTGAAGTTTGCAGCCGAATTAACCTTCAAAATTCAACCAGTAGGTTCCGTTTTCTATTTTTACCGATTTCCCCCTCTTAATTCGGCTGGCAGTTGAATAAACTAGCTTCTTCTCTCCCAAAACCATATAAAATATGCTCAATTCTGGGTTCCGGGGCAAAAGTTATGGCTGTTTGAAGTTTGCAGCCGAATTAACCTTCAAAATTCAACCTGTAGGTTCCGATTTATATTTTTACCGATTTCCCCCTCTTAATTCGGCTGGCAGTTGAATAAACTAGCTTCTTCTCTCCCAAAACCATATAAAATATGCTCAATTCTGGGTTCCGGGGCAAAAGTTATGGCTGTTTGAAGTTTGCAGCCGAATTAACCATCAAAATTCAACCTGTAGGTTCCGTTTTCAATTTTTACCGGTTTCCCCCGTTTAATTCGGCTGGCACTTGAATAAAGTAGCTTCTTCTACCCCAAAAGCATATAAAATATGCTCAATTCTGGGTTCCGGGGCAAAAGTTAGGGCTGTTTGAAAGTTGCAGCCGAGTTAACCTTCAAAATTCAACTTGTAGGTTCCCATTTTTATTTTTACCGATTTCCCGCGTTTAATTCGGCTGGCAGGTGAATAAAGTCGCTTCTTCTCTCCCAAAAGCATATAAAATATGCTCAATTCTGGGTTCCGGGGCAAAAGTTATGGCTGTTTGAAGTTTGCATCCGAATTAACCTTCAAAATTCAACCTGTAGGTTCCGATTTATATTTTTACCGGTTTCCCCTGTTTAATTCGGCAGGAAGGTGAATAAAGTCGCTTCTTCTCTCCCAAAACTATATAAAATATGCTCAATTCTAGTTTCCGGGGAAAAAGTTACGGCTGTTTGAAGTTTGCAGCCGAATTAACCTTCAAAATTCAACCAGTAGGTTCCGTTTTCTATTTTTACCGATTTCCCCCGTTTAATTCGGCTGGTAGTTGAATAAACTAGCCTCTTCGCTTCCAAAACCATATAAAATATGCTCAATTCTGGGTTCCGGGGCAAAAGTTATGGCTGTTTGAAGTTTGCAGCTGAATTAACCTTCAAAATTCAACCTGTAGGTTCAGTTTTCTGTTTTTACCGGTTTCCGCCGTTTAATTCGGCTGGCACTTGAATAAAGTAGCTTCTTCTACCCCAAAAGCATATAAAATATGCTCAAATCTGGGTTCCGGGGCAAAAGTTAGGGTTGTTTGAAAGTTGCAGCCGAGTTAACCTTCAAAGTTCAAACTGTAGGTTCCGATTTATATTTTTACCGATTTCCCCCGTTTAATTCGGCTGGCACTTGAATAAAGTAGCTTCTTCTACCCCAAAAGCATATAAAATATTCTCAATTCTGGGTTCCGGGGCAAAAGTTTGGGCTGTTTGAAAGTTGCAGCCGAGTTAAACTTCAAAATTCAACCTGTAGGTTCCAACTTATATTTTTACTAATTTCCCCCGTTGAATTCGGCTGGCAGGTGAATAAAGACGCTTCATCTCTCCTAAAACTATATAAAATATGCTCAATTCTGGGTTTCGGGGCCAAAGTTATGGCTGTTTGAAGTTTGCAGCCGAATTAACCTTCAAAATTCAACCAGTAGGTTCCGTTTTCTATTTTTACCGATTTCCCCCGTTTAATTCGGCTGACAGTTAAATAAATTAGCTTCTTCTCTCCCAAAACCATATAAAATTTGCTCAATTTTGGGTTCCGGGGCAAAAGTTATGGCTGTTTGAAGTTTGCGGCCGAATTAACCTTCAAAATTAAACCTGTAGGTTCCGTTTTCAATTTTTACCGGTTTCCCCCGTTTAATTCGGCTGGCACTTGAATAAAGTAGCTTCTTCTACCCCAAAAGCATATAAAATATGCTCAATTCTGGGTTCCGGGGCAAAAGTTAGGGCTGTTTGAAAGTTGCAGCCGAGTTAACCTTCAAAATTCAACCTGTAGGTTCCGATTTTTATTTATACCGATTTCCCCCGTTTAATTCGGCTGGCACTTGAGTAAAGTAGCTTCTTCTACCCCAAAAGCATATAAAATATGCTCAATTCTGGGTTCCGGGGCAAAAGTTAGGGCTGTTTGAAAGTTGCAGCCGAGTTAACCTTCAAAATTCAACCTGTAGGTTCCGATTTATATTTTTACCGATTTCCCCCATTTAATTCGGCTGGCAGGTGAATAAAGTCGCTTCTTCTCTCCCAAAAGCATATAAAATATGCTCAATTCTGGGTTCCGGGGCAAAAGTTATGGCTGTTTGAAGTTTGCAGCCGAATTAACCTTCAAAATTCAACCTGTAGGTTCCGATTTATATTTTTACCGGTTTCCCCTGTTTAATTCGGCAGGCAGGTGAATAAAGTCGCTTCTTCTCTCCCAAAACTATATAAAATATGCTCAATTCTAGGTTCCGGGGAAAAAGTTACGGCTGTTTGAAGTTTGCAGCCGAATTAACCTTCAAAATTCAACATGTAGGTTCAGTTTTCTGTTTTTACCGGTTTCCGCCGTTTAATTCGGCTGGCACTTGAATAAAATAGCTTCTTCTACCCCAAAAGCATATAAAATATGATCAATTCTGGGTTCCGGGGCAAAAGTTAGGGCTGTTTGATAGTTGCAGCCGAGTTAACCTTCAAAATTCAACCTGTAGGTTCCGATTTCTATTTTTACCGATTTCCCCCGTTTAATTCGGCTGGCACATGAATAAAGTAGCTTCTTCTACCCCAAAAGCATATAAAATATGCTCAATTCTGGGTTCCGGGGCAAAAGTTAGGGTTGTTTGAAAGTTGCAGCCGAGTTTACCTTCAAAATTCAATCTGTAGGTTCCGATTTATATTTTTACCGATTTCCCCCGTTTAATTCGGCTGGCACTTTAATAAAGTAGCTTCTTCTACCCTAAAAGCATATAAAATATTCTCAATTCTGGGTTCCGGGGCAAAAGTTTGGGCTGTTTGAAAGTTGCAGCCGAGTTAACCTTCAAAATTCAACCTGTAGGTTCCGACTTATATTTTTACTAATTTCCCCCGTTTAATTCGGCTGGCAGGTGAATAAAAACGCTTCATCTCTCCTAAAACTATATAAAATATGCTCAATTCTGGGTTCCGGGGCAAAAGTTATGGCTGTTTGAAGTTTGCAGCCGAATTAACCTTCAAAATTCAACCAGTAGGTTCCGTTTTCTATTTTTACCGATTTCCCCCGTTTAATTCGGCTGACAGTTAAATAAACTAGCTTCTTCTCTCCCAAAACCATATAAAATTTGCTCAATTTTGGGTTCCGGGGCAAAAGTTATGGCTGTTTGAAGTTTGCGGCCGAATTAACCTTCAAAATAAAACCTGTAGGTTCCGATTTATATTTTTACCGGTTTCCCCTGTTTAATATGGCTGGCAGGTGACTAAAGTCGCTTCTTCTAACCCAAAACTATATAAAATATGCTCAATTCTGGGTTCCGGGGAAAAAGTTACGGCTGTTTGAAGTTTGCAGCCGAATTAACCTTCAAAATTCAACCAGTAGGTTCCGTTTTCTATTTTTACCGATTTCCCCCTCTTAATTCGGCTGGCAGTTGAATAAACTAGCTTCTTCTCTCCCAAAACCATATAAAATATGCTCAATTCTGGGTTCCGGGGCAAAAGTTATGGCTGTTTGAAGTTTGCAGCCGAATTAACCTTCAAAATTCAACCTGTAGGTTCCGATTTATATTTTTACCGATTTCCCCCGTTTAATTTGGCTGGCACTTGAATAAAGTAGCTTCTTCTACCATAAAAACATATAAAATATGCTCAATTATGGGTTCCGGGGCAAAAGTTAGGGCTGTTTGAAGTTTGCAGCCGAATTAACCTTCAAAATTCAACCTGTAGGTTCCGATTTATATTTTTACCGATTTCCCCCGTTTAATTCGGCTGGCAGGTGAATAAAGTAGCTTCTTCTACCCCAGAAAACATGTAAAATATGCTCAATTATTGGTTCCAAGGCAAAAGTTATGGCTGTTTGAAGTTTGCAGCCGAATTAACCTTCAAAATTCAACTAGTAAGTTCCGATTTATATTTTTAGCGGTTTCCCCTATTTAATTCGGCTGGCAGGTGAATAAAGTCTCTTCTTCTACCCCAGAAACCTATAAAATATGCTCAATTATGGGTTCCAAGGCAAAAGTCATGGCTGTTTGATTTTCCAGCCGAATTAACCTTCAAAATTCAACCTGTAGGTTCCGATTTATATTTTTACCGGTTTCCCCTGTTTAATTCGGCTGGCAGGTGAATAAAGTAGCTTCTTCTAACCCATAAACATTTAAAATATGCTCAGTTATGGGTTCCAAGGCAAAAGTTATGGCTGTTTAAAGTTTGCAGCCGAATTAACCTTCAAAATTAAACCTGTAGGTTCCGTATTCTATTTTAACCGATTTCCCCCGTTTAATTCGGCTGGCACTTGAATAAAGTAGCTTCTTCTACCATAAAAACATATAAAATATGCTCAATTATGGGTTCCGGGGCCAAAGTTATGGCTGTTTGAAGTTTGCAGCCGAATTAACCTTCAAAATTCAACCAGTAGGTTCCGATATCTATTTTTGCCGATATCCCCCGTTTAATTCGGCTGGCAGGTGAATAAAGTAGCTTCTTCTACCCCAGAAACATATAAAATATGCTCAATTATGGGCTCCAAGGCAAAAGTTATGGCTGTTTGAAGTTTGTAGCCGAATTAACCTTCAAAATTCAACCTGTAGATTCCGATTTATATTTTTACCGGTATCCCACATTTAATTCGGCTGACAGGTGAATAAAGTAGCTTCTTCTACACCAGAAACATATAAAATATACTCAATTATGGGTTCCAAGGCAAAAGTTATGGCTGTTTGAAGTTTGCAGCCGAATTAACCTTCTAAATTCAACCAGTAGGCTCTGTTTTCTATTTTAACCGATTTCACCCGTTTAATTCGGCTGGCAATTGAATCAAGTAGCTTCTTCAACCATAAATACAAATAAAGTATGCTCAATTCTGGGTTCCGGGGAAAAAGTTATGGCTGTTTGAAGTTTACAGCCGAATTAACCTTCAAAATTCAACCTTTGGTTCCGTTTTCTATTTTTACCTATTTCCCCTGTTTAATTCGGCTGGCAGGTGAATAAACTAGCTGCTTCTCTCCCAGAAACATATAAAATATGCTCAATTATGGGTTCCAAGGCAAAAGTTATGGCTGTTTGAAGTTTGCAGCCGAATTAAGCTTCAAAGTTCAACCTGTAGGTTCCGATTTCTATTTTTACCGATTTCCCCCGTTTAATTCGGCTGACAGTTAAATAAACTAGCTTCTTCTCTCCCAAAACCATATAAAATTTGCTCAATTTTGGGTTCCGGGGCAAAAGTTATGGCTGTTTGAAGTTTGCGGCCGAATTAACCTTCAAAATAAAACCTGTAGGTTCCGATTTATATTTTTACCGGTTTCCCCTGTTTAATATGGCTGGCAGGTGACTAAAGTCGCTTCTTCTAACCCAAAACTATATAAAATATGCTCAATTCTGGGTTCCGGGGAAAAAGTTACGGCTGTTTGAAGTTTGCAGCCGAATTAACCTTCAAAATTCAACCAGTAGGTTCCGTTTTCTATTTTTACCGATTTCCCCCTCTTAATTCGGCTGGCAGTTGAATAAACTAGCTTCTTCTCTCCCAAAACCATATAAAATATGCTCAATTCTGGGTTCCGGGGCAAAAGTTATGGCTGTTTGAAGTTTGCAGCCGAATTAACCTTCAAAATTCAACCTGTAGGTTCCGATTTATATTTTTACCGATTTCCCCCGTTTAATTTGGCTGGCACTTGAATAAAGTAGCTTCTTCTACCATAAAAACATATAAAATATGCTCAATTATGGGTTCCGGGGCAAAAGTTAGGGCTGTTTGAAGTTTGCAGCCGAATTAACCTTCAAAATTCAACCTGTAGGTTCCGATTTATATTTTTACCGATTTCCCCTGTTTAATTCGGCTGGCAGGTGAATAAAGTAGCTTCTTCTACCCCAGAAAACATGTAAAATATGCTCAATTATTGGTTCCAAGGCAAAAGTTATGGCTGTTTGAAGTTTGCAGCCGAATTAACCTTCAAAATTCAACTAGTAAGTTCCGATTTATATTTTTAGCGGTTTCCCCTATTTAATTCGGCTGGCAGGTGAATAAAGTCTCTTCTTCTACCCCAGAAACCTATAAAATATGCTCAATTATGGGTTCCAAGGCAAAAGTCATGGCTGTTTGATTTTCCAGCCGAATTAACCTTCAAAATTCAACCTGTAGGTTCCGATTTATATTTTTACCGGTTTCCCCTGTTTAATTCGGCTGGCAGGTGAATAAAGTAGCTTCTTCTAACCCATAAACATTTAAAATATGCTCAGTTATGGGTTCCAAGGCAAAAGTTATGGCTGTTTAAAGTTTGCAGCCGAATTAACCTTCAAAATTAAACCTGTAGGTTCCGTATTCTATTTTAACCGATTTCCCCCGTTTAATTCGGCTGGCACTTGAATAAAGTAGCTTCTTCTACCATAAAAACATATAAAATATGCTCAATTATGGGTTCCGGGGCCAAAGTTAGGGCTGTTTGAAGTTTGCAGCCGAATTAACCTTCAAAATTCAACCTGTAGGTTCCGATTTATATTTTTAGCGGTTTCCCCTATTTAATTCGGCTGGCAGGTGAATAAAGTCGCTTCTTCTACCCCAGAAACCTATAAAATATGCTCAATTATGCGTTCCAAGGCAAAAGTCATGGCTGTTTGATTTTCCAGCCGAATTAACCTTCAAAATTCAACCTGTAGGTTCCGTTTTCTATTTTTACCGGTTTCCCCCTTTTAATTCGGCTGGCACTTGAATAAAGTAGCTTCTTCTACCCCAAAAGCATATAAAATATGCTCAATTCTGGGTTCCGGGGCAAAAGTTAAGGCTGTTTGAAAGTTGCAGCCGAGTTAACCTTCAAAATTCAACCTGTAGGTTTCGACTTATATTTTTACCGATTTCCCCCGTTTAATTCGGCTGGCAGGTGAATAAAGTTGCTTCTTCTACCCCAAAAACATAAAAATTGCTCAATTCTGGGTTTCGGGGCAAAAGTTATGGCTGTTTGAAGTTTACAGCCGAATTAACCTTCGAAATTCAAGCAGTAGGTTCCGATATCTATTTTTACCGATATCCCCCGTTAAATTCGGCTGGATGGTGAATAAAGTAGCTTCTTCTATCCCAGAAACATATAAAATATGCTCAATTATGGGTTTCAAGGCAGAAGTTATGGCTGTTTGAAGTTTGCAGCCGAATTAACCTTCAAAATTTAACCTGTAGGTTCCGTTTTCTATTTTTACCGGTTTCCCCCGTTTAATTTGGCTGGCACTTGAATAAAGTAGCTTCTTCTACCATAAAAACATATAAAATATGCTCAATTATGGGTTCCGGGGCAAAAGTTTGGGCTGTTTGAAGTTTGCAGCTGAATTAACCTTTAAAATTCAACCGGTAGGTTCCGATTTATATTTTTACCGATTTCCCCCGTTTAATTCGGCTGGCAGGTGAATAAAGTAGCTTCTTCTACCCCAGAAAACATGTAAAATATGCTCAATTATTGGTTCCAAGGCAAAAGGTATGGCTGTTTGAAGTTTGCAGCCGAATTAACCTTCAAAATTCAACTAGTAAGTTCCGATTTATATTTTTAGCGGTTTCCCCTATTTAATTCGGCTGGCAGGTGAATAAAGTCGCTTCTTCTACCCCAGAAACCTATAAAATATGCTCAATTATGGGTTCCAAGGCAAAAGTCATGGCTGTTTGATTTTCCAGCCGAATTAACCTTCAAAATTCAACCTGTAGGTTCCGATTTATATTTTTACCGGTTTCCCCTGTTTAATTCGGCTGGCAGGTGAATAAAGTAGCTTCTTCTAACCCATAAACATATAAAATATGCTCAGTTATGGGTTCCAAGGCAAAAGTTATGGCTGTTTAAAGTTTGCAGCCGAATTAAACTTCAAAATTAAACCTGTAGGTTCCGTATTCTATTTTAACCGATTTCCCCCGTTTAATTCGGCTGGCACTTGAATAAAGTAGCTTCTTCTACCATAAAAAAAAAAAAATATGCTCAATTATGGGTTCCGGGGCAAAAGTTAGGGCTGTTTGAAGTTTGCAGCCAAATTAACCTTCAAAATTCAACCTGTAGGTTCCGATTTATATTTTTACCGATTTCCCCCGTTTAATTCGGCTGGCACTTGAATAAAGTCGCTTCTTCTCTCCCAAAACTATAGAAAATATGCTCAATTCTGGGTTCCGGGGCAAAAGTTAGGGTTGTTTGAAAGTTGTAGCCGAGTTAACCTTCAAAATTCAACCTGTAGGTTCCGATTTATATTTTTACCGATTTCCCCCGTTTAATTCGGCTGGCACTTGAATAAAGTAGCTTCTTCTACCCCAAAAGCATATAAAATATTCTCAATTCTGGGTTCCGGGGCAAAAGTTTGGGCTGTTTGAAAGTTGCAGCCGAGTTAACCATCAAAATTAAACCTGTAGGTTCCGATTTATATTTTTACCGGTTTCCCCTGTTTAATACGGCTGGCAGGTGAATAAAGTCGCTTCTTCTCTCCCAAAACTATATAAAATATGCTCAATTCTGGGTTCCGGGGAAAAAGTTACGGCTGTTTGAAGTTTGCAGCCGAATTAACCTTCAAAATTCAACCAGTAGGTTCCGTTTTCTATTTTTACCGATTTCCCCCGTTTAATTCGGCTGACAGTTAAATAAACTAGCTTCTTCTCTCCCAAAACCATATAAAATTTGCTCAATTTTGGGTTCCGGGGCAAAAGTTATGGCTGTTTAAAGTTTGCGGCCGAATTAACCTTCAAAATTAAACCTGTAGGTTCCGATTTATATTTTTACCGGTTTCCCCTGTTTAATACGGCTGACAGGTGACTAAAGTCGCTTCTTCTCTCCCAAAACTATATAAAATATGCTCAATTCTGGGTTCCGGGGAAAAAGTTACGGCTGTTTGAAGTTTGCAGCCGAATTAACCTTCAAAATTCAACCAGTAGGTTCCGTTTTCTATTTTTACCGATTTCCCCCTCTTAATTCGGCTGGCAGTTGAATAAACTAGCTTCTTCTCTCCCAAAACCATATAAAATATGCTCAATTCTGGGTTCCAGGGCAAAAGTTATGGCTGTTTGAAGTTTGCAACCGAATTAACCTTCAAAATTCAACCTGTAGGTTCCGATTTATATTTTTACCGATTTCCCCCGTTTAATTTGGCTGGCACTTGAATAAAGTAGCTTCTTCTACCATAAAAACATATAAAATATGCTCAATTATGGGTTCCGGGGCAAAAGTTAGGGCTGTTTGAAGTTTGCAGCCGAATTAACCTTCAAAATTAAACCTGTAGGTTCCGTTTTCTATTTTAACCGTATTCCCCTGTTTAATTCGGCTGGAACTTGAATAAAGTCGCTTCTTCTCTCCCAAAACTATAGAAAATATGCTCAATTCTGGGTTCCGGGGCAAAAGTTAGGGTTGTTTGAAAGTTGCAGCCGAGTTAACCTTCAAAATTCAACCTGTAGGTTCCGTTTCCTATTTTTACCGGTTTCCCCCGTTTAATTCGGCTGGCACTTGAATAAAGTAGCTTCTTCTACCCCAAAAGCATATAAAATATGCTCAATTCTGGGTTCCGGGGCAAAAGTTAAGGCTGTTTGAAAGTTGCAACCGAGTTAACCTTCAAAATTCAACCTGTAGGTTTCGACTTATATTTTTACCGATTTCCCCCGTTTAATTCGGCTGGCAGGTGAATAAAGTTGCTTCTTCTACCCCAAAAACATAAAAATTGCTCAATTCTGGGTTTCGGGGCAAAAGTTATGGCTGTTTGAAGTTTACAGCAGAATTAACCTTCGAAATTCAAGCAGTAGGTTCCGATATCTATTTTTACCGATATCCCCCGTTAAATTCGGCTGGATGGTGAATAAAGTAGCTTCTTCTATCCCAGAAACATATAAAATATGCTCAATTATGGGTTTCAAGGCAAAAGTTATGGCTGTTTGAAGTTTGCAGTCGAATTAACCTTCAAAATTCAACCTGTAGGTTCCGTTTTCTATTTTTACCGGTTTCCCCCGTTTAATTTGGCTGGCACTTGAATAAAGTAGCTTCTTCTACCATAAAAACATATAAAATATGCTCAATTATGGGTTCCGGGGCAAAAGTTAGGGCTGTTTGAAGTTTGCAGCCGAATTAACCTTCAAAATTCAACATGTAGGTTCCGATTTATATTTTTACCGATTTCCCCCGTTTAATTCGGCTGGCAGGTGAATAAAGTAGCTTCTTCTACCCCAGAAAACATGTAAAATATGCTCAATTATTGGTTCCAAGGCAAAAGTTATGGCTGTTTGAAGTTTGCAGCCGAATTAACCTTCAAAATTCAACTAGTAAGTTCCGATTTATATTTTTAGCGGTTTCCCCTATTTGATTCGGCTGGCAGGTGAATAAAGTCGCTTCTTCTACCCCAGAAACCTATAAAATATGCTCAATTATGGGTTCCAAGGCAAAAGTCATGGCTGTTTGATTTTCCAGCCGAATTAACCTTCAAAATTCAACCTGTAGGTTCCGTTTTCTATTTTTACCGGTTTCCCCCTTTTAATTCGGCTGGCACTTGAATAAAGTAGCTTCTTCTACCCCAAAAGCATATAAAATATGCTCAATTCTAGGTTCCGGGGCAAAAGTTAAGGCTGTTTGAAAGTTGCAGCCGAGTTAACCTTCAAAATTCAACCTGTAGGTTTCGATTTATATTTTTACCGGTTTCCCCTGTTTAATACGGCTGACAGGTGACTAAAGTCGCTTCTTCTCTCCCAAAACTATGTAAAATATGCTCAATTCTGGGTTCCGGGGAAAAAGTTACGGCTGTTTGAAGTTTGCAGCCGAATTAACCTTCAAAATTCAACCAGTAGTTTCCGTTTTCTATTTTTACCGATTTCCCCCTCTTAATTCGGCTGGCAGTTGAATAAACTAGCTTCTTCTCTCCCAAAACCATATAAAATATGCTCAATTCTGGGTTCCAGGGCAAAAGTTATGGCTGTTTGAAGTTTGCAGCCGAATTAACCTTCAAAATTCAACCTGTAGGTTCCGATTTATATTTTTACCGATTTCCCCCGTTTAATTTGGCTGGCACTTGAATAAAGTAGCTTCTTCTACCATAAAAACATATAAAATATGCTCAATTATGGGTTCCGGGGCAAAAGTTAGGGCTGTTTGAAGTTTGCAGCCGAATTAACCTTCAAAATTAAACCTGTAGGTTCCGTTTTCTATTTTAACCGTATTCCCCTGTTTAATTCGGCTGGAACTTGAATAAAGTCGCTTCTTCTCTCCCAAAACTATAGAAAATATGCTCAATTCTGGGTTCCGGGGCAAAAGTTAGGGTTGTTTGAAAGTTGCAGCCGAGTTAACCTTCAAAATTCAACCTGTAGGTTCCGTTTCCTATTTTTACCGGTTTCCCCCGTTTAATTCGGCTGGCACTTGAATAAAGTAGCTTCTTCTACCCCAAAAGCATATAAAATATGCTCAATTCTGGGTTCCGGGGCAAAAGTTAGGGCTGTTTGAAAGTTGCAGCCGAGTTAACCTTCAAAATTCAACCTGTAGGTTCCGATTTATATTTTTACCGATTTCCCCCATTTAATTCGGCTGGCACTTGAATAAAGTAGCTTCTTCTACCCCAAAAGCATATAAAATATTCTCAATTCTGGGTTCCGGGGCAAAAGTTAGGGCTGTTTGAAAGTTGCAACCGAGTTAACCTTCAAAATTCAACCTGTAGGTTCCGTTTTCTATTTTAACTGATTTCCCCCATTTAATTTGGCTGGCACTTGAATAAAGTTGCTTCTTCTACCATAAAAACATATAAAATATGCTCAATTATGGGTTCCGGGGCAAAAGTTAGGGCTGTTTGAAGTTAGCAGCCGAATTAACCTTCAAAATTCAACCTGTAGGTTCCGATTTATATTTTCACCGGTTTCCCCCGTTTAATTCGGCTGGCACTTGAATAAAGTAGCTTCTTCTACCCCAAAAGCATAAAAAATATTCTCAATTATGTGTTCCGGGGCAAAAGTTAGGGCTGTTTGAAAGTTGCAGCCGAGTTAACCTTCAAAATTCAACCTGTAGGTTCCGATTTACATTTTTACCGATTTCCTCCGTTTAATTCGGCTGGCAGGTGCATAAAGTCGCTTCTTCTCTCCCAAAACCATAAAAAATATGCTCAATTCTAGGTTCCGGGGCAAAAGTTATGGCTGTTTGAAATTTGCAGCCGAATTAACCTTCAAAATTTAAACTGTAGGTTCCGTTTTCTATTTTTACCGGTTTCCCCCGTATAATTCGGCTGGATCTTGAATAAAGTAGCTTCTTCTACCCCAAAAGCATATAAAATATGCTCAATTCTGGGTTCCGGGGCAAAAGTTAGGGCTGTTTGAAAGTTGCAGCCGAGTTAACCTTCAAAATTCAACCTATAGGTTCCGATTTATATTTTTACTGATTTCCCCCGTTTAATTCGGCTAGCACTTGAATAAAGTAGCATCTTCTACCCCAAAAACATAAAAAATATGCTCAATTCTGGGTTCCGGAGCAAAAGTTATGGTTGTTTCAAGTTTGCAGCCGAATTAACCTTCAAAATTCAACCTGTAGTTTCCGTTTTCTATTTTTGCCAATTTCCCCTGTTTAATTAGGCTGGCACTTGAATAAAGTAGCTTCTTCTACCCCAAAAGCATATAAAATATGCTCAATTCTGGGTTCCAGGGCAAAAGTTAGGGCTGTTTGAAAGTTGCAGCCGACTTAACCTTAAAAATTCAACCTGTAGGTTCCGATTTATATTTTTACCGATTTCCCCCTTTAATTCGGCTGGCAGGTGAATAAAGTCGCTTCTTCTCTCCCAAAAGCATATAAAATATGCTCAATTCTGGGTTCCGGGGCAAAAGTTAGGGCTGTTTGAAAGTTGCAGCCGAGTTAACCTTCAAAATTCAACCTGTAGGTTCCGATTTATATTATTACCGATTTGCCCCTTTAATTCGGCTGGCAGGTGAATAAAGTCGCTTCTTCTCTCCCAAAAGCATATAAAATATGCTCAATTCTGGGTTCCGGGGCAAAAGTTATGGCTGTTTGAAGTTTGCAGCCGAATTAACCTTCAAAATTAAACCTGTAGGTTCCGATTTATATTTTTGCCGGTTTCCCCTGTTTAATTCGGTTGGCAGGTGAATAAAGTCGCTTCTTCTCTCCCAAAACTATATAAAATATGCCCAATTCTAGTTTCTGGGGAAAAAGTTACGGCTGTTTGAAGTTTGCAACCGAATTAACCTTCAAAATTCAAACTGTAGGTTCCGTTTTCTATTCTTACCGATTTCCCTCGTTTAAATCGGCTGGCACTTGAATAAAGTAGCTTCTTCTACCCTACAAGCATATAATATACGCTCAATTCTGGGTTCCGGGGCAAAAGTTAGGGCTGTTTGAAAGTTGCAGCCGAGTTAACCTTCAAAATTCAACCTGTAGGTTCCGATTTATATTTTTACCGATTTCCCCCGTTTAATTCGGTGGCACTTGAATAAAGTAGCTTCTTCTACCCCAAAAACATAAAAAATATGCTCAATTATGGGTTCCGGGGCAAAAGTTAGGGCTGTTTGAAGTTTGCAGCCGAATTAACCTTCAAAATTAAACCTGTAGGTTCCGTTTTCTATTTTAACCGTATTCCCCTGTTTAATTCGGCTGGAACTTGAATAAAGTCGCTTCTTCTCTCCCAAAACTATAGAAAATATGCTCAATTCTGGGTTCCGGGGCAAAAGTTAGGGTTGTTTGAAAGTTGCAGCCGAGTTAACCTTCAAAATTCAACCTGTAGGTTCCGTTTCCTATTTTTACCGGTTTCCCCCGTTTAATTCGGCTGGCACTTGAATAAAGTAGCTTCTTCTACCCCAAAAGCATATAAAATATGCTCAATTCTGGGTTCCGGGGCAAAAGTTAGGGCTGTTTGAAAGTTGCAGCCGAGTTAACCTTCAAAATTCAACCTGTAGGTTCCGATTTATATTTTTACCGATTTCCCCCATTTAATTCGGCTGGCACTTGAATAAAGTAGCTTCTTCTACCCCAAAAGCATATAAAATATTCTCAATTCTGGGTTCCGGGGCAAAAGTTAGGGCTGTTTGAAAGTTGCAACCGAGTTAACCTTCAAAATTCAACCTGTAGGTTCCGTTTTCTATTTTAACTGATTTCCCCCATTTAATTTGGCTGGCACTTGAATAAAGTTGCTTCTTCTACCATAAAAACATATAAAATATGCTCAATTATGGGTTCCGGGGCAAAAGTTAGGGCTGTTTGAAGTTAGCAGCCGAATTAACCTTCAAAATTCAACCTGTAGGTTCCGATTTATATTTTCACCGGTTTCCCCCGTTTAATTCGGCTGGCACTTGAATAAAGTAGCTTCTTCTACCCCAAAAGCATAAAAAATATTCTCAATTATGTGTTCCGGGGCAAAAGTTAGGGCTGTTTGAAAGTTGCAGCCGAGTTAACCTTCAAAATTCAACCTGTAGGTTCCGATTTACATTTTTACCGATTTCCTCCGTTTAATTCGGCTGGCAGGTGCATAAAGTCGCTTCTTCTCTCCCAAAACCATAAAAAATATGCTCAATTCTAGGTTCCGGGGCAAAAGTTATGGCTGTTTGAAATTTGCAGCCGAATTAACCTTCAAAATTTAAACTGTAGGTTCCGTTTTCTATTTTTACCGGTTTCCCCCGTATAATTCGGCTGGATCTTGAATAAAGTAGCTTCTTCTACCCCAAAAGCATATAAAATATGCTCAATTCTGGGTTCCGGGGCAAAAGTTAGGGCTGTTTGAAAGTTGCAGCCGAGTTAACCTTCAAAATTCAACCTATAGGTTCCGATTTATATTTTTACTGATTTCCCCCGTTTAATTCGGCTAGCACTTGAATAAAGTAGCATCTTCTACCCCAAAAACATAAAAAATATGCTCAATTCTGGGTTCCGGAGCAAAAGTTATGGTTGTTTCAAGTTTGCAGCCGAATTAACCTTCAAAATTCAACCTGTAGTTTCCGTTTTCTATTTTTGCCAATTTCCCCTGTTTAATTAGGCTGGCACTTGAATAAAGTAGCTTCTTCTACCCCAAAAGCATATAAAATATGCTCAATTCTGGGTTCCAGGGCAAAAGTTAGGGCTGTTTGAAAGTTGCAGCCGACTTAACCTTAAAAATTCAACCTGTAGGTTCCGATTTATATTTTTACCGATTTCCCCCTTTAATTCGGCTGGCAGGTGAATAAAGTCGCTTCTTCTCTCCCAAAAGCATATAAAATATGCTCAATTCTGGGTTCCGGGGCAAAAGTTAGGGCTGTTTGAAAGTTGCAGCCGAGTTAACCTTCAAAATTCAACCTGTAGGTTCCGATTTATATTATTACCGATTTGCCCCTTTAATTCGGCTGGCAGGTGAATAAAGTCGCTTCTTCTCTCCCAAAAGCATATAAAATATGCTCAATTCTGGGTTCCGGGGCAAAAGTTATGGCTGTTTGAAGTTTGCAGCCGAATTAACCTTCAAAATTAAACCTGTAGGTTCCGATTTATATTTTTGCCGGTTTCCCCTGTTTAATTCGGTTGGCAGGTGAATAAAGTCGCTTCTTCTCTCCCAAAACTATATAAAATATGCCCAATTCTAGTTTCTGGGGAAAAAGTTACGGCTGTTTGAAGTTTGCAACCGAATTAACCTTCAAAATTCAAACTGTAGGTTCCGTTTTCTATTCTTACCGATTTCCCTCGTTTAAATCGGCTGGCACTTGAATAAAGTAGCTTCTTCTACCCTACAAGCATATAATATACGCTCAATTCTGGGTTCCGGGGCAAAAGTTAGGGCTGTTTGAAAGTTGCAGCCGAGTTAACCTTCAAAATTCAACCTGTAGGTTCCGATTTATATTTTTACCGATTTCCCCCGTTTAATTCGGTGGCACTTGAATAAAGTAGCTTCTTCTACCCCAAAAACATAAAAAATATGCTCAATTCTGGGTTCCGGAGCAAAAGTTATGGTTGTTTCAAGTTTGCAGCCGAATTAACCTTCAAAATTCAACCTGTAGGTTCCGTTTTCTATTTTTTCCAATTTCCCCCGTTTAATTAGGCTGACACTTGAATAAAGTAGCTTCTTCTACCCCAAAAGCATATAAAATATGCTCAATTCTGGGTTCCGGGGCAAAAGTTAGGGCTGTTTGAAAGTTGCAGCCGAGTTAACCTTCAAAATTCAACCTGTAGGTTCCGATTTATATTTTTACCGATTTCCCCCTTTAATTCGGCTGGCAGGTGAATAAAGTCGCTTCTTCTCTCCCAAAAGCATATAAAATATGCTCAATTCTGGGTTACGGGGCAAAAGTTAGGGCTGTTTGAAAGTTGCAGCCGAGTTATCCTTCAAAATTCAACCTGTAGGTTCCCATTTATATTTTTACCGATTTCCCCCTTTAATTCGGCTGGCAGGTGAATAAAGTCGCTTCTTCTCTCCCAAAAGCATATAAAATATGCTCAATTCTGGGTTCCGGGGCAAAAGTTACGGCTGTTTGAAGTTTGCAGCCGAATTAACCTTCAAAATTCAATCTGTAGGTTCAGTTTTCTGTTTTTACCGGTTTCCGCCGTTTAATTCGGCTGGCAGTTGAATAAACTAGCCTCTTCTCTCCCAAAACCATATAAAATATGCTCAATTCTGGGTTCCGAGGCAAAAGTTATGGCTGTTTGAAAGTTGCAGCCGAGTTAACCTTCAAAATTCAACCTGTAGGTTCCGATTTATATTTTTACCGATTTCCCCCGTTTAATTCGGCTAGCACTTGAATAAAGTAGCTTCTTTTACCCCAAAAGCATATAAAATATTCTCAATTCTGGGTTCCGGGGCAAAAGTTAGGGTTGTTTGAAAGTTGCAGCCGAGTTAACCTTCAAAATTCAACCTGTAGGTTCCTTTTTTTGTTTTTACTGATTTCCCCCGTTTAATTCGGCTGGCACTTGAATAAAGTAGCTTCTTCTACCCCAAAACCATATAAAATATGCTCAATTCGAGGTTCCGGGGCAAAAGTTTGTGCTGTTTGAAAGTTGCAGCCGAGTTAACCTTCAAAATTCAACCTGTAGGTTCCGATTTCTATTTTTACCGATTTCCCCCGTTTAAATCGGCTGGTAGTTGAATAAACTAGCCTCTTCTCTCCCAAAACCATATAAAATATGCTCAATTCTGGGTTCCGGGGCAAAAGTTATGGCTGTTTGAAGTTTGCAGCTGAATTAACCTTCAAAATTCAACCTGTAGGTTCCGATTTATATTTTTACCGGTTTCCCCTGTCTAAGCCGGCTGGCAGGTGAATAAAGTCGCTTCTTCTCTCCCAAAACTATATAAAATATGCTCAATTCTAGTTTCCGGGGAAAAAGTTACGGCTGTTTGAAGTTTGCAGCCGAATTAACCTTCAAAATTCAACCAGTCGGTTCCGTTTTCTATTTTTACCGGTTTCCCCTGTTTAATTCGGCTGGCAGGTGAATAAAGTAGCTTCTTCTACCCCAAAAGCATATAAAATATTCTCAATTCTGGGTTCCGGGTCAAAAGTTAGGGCAGCTTGAAAGTTGCAGCCGAGTTAACCTTCAAAATTCAACCTGTAGGTTCCGATTTATATTTTTACCGATTTCCCCCATTTAATTCGGCTGGCAGGTGAATAAAGTCGCTTCTTCTCTCACAAAAGCATATAAAATATGCTCAATTCTGGGTTCCGGGGAAAAAGTTACGGGTGTTTGAAGTTTGCAGCCGAATTAACCTTCAAAATTCAAACTGTAGGTTCCGTTTTCTGTTTTTACCGGTTTCCCCCATTTATTTCGGCTGGCACTTGAATAAAGTAGCTTCTTCTACACCAAAAGCATATAAAATATGCTCAATTCTGGGTTCCGGGGCCAAAGTTAGGGCTGTTTGAAAGTTGCAGCCGAGTTAACCTTCAAAAATCAACCTGTAGGTTCCGATTTCTATTTTTACCGATTTCCCCCGTTTAATTCGGTTGGCACTTGAATAAAGTAGCTTCTTCTACACCAAAAGCGTATAAAATATGCTCAATTCTGGGTTCCGGGGCCAAAGTTAGGGCTGTTTGAAAGTTGCAGCCGAGTTAACCTTCAAAAATCAACCTGTAGGTTCCGATTTCTATTTTTACCGATTTCCCCCGTTTAATTCGGATGGCACTTGAATAAAGTAGCTTCTTCTACGCCAAAACCATATAAAATATGCTCAATTCTGGGTTCCGGGGCAAAAGTTATGGCTGTTTGAAGTTTGCAGCTGAATTAACCTTCAAAATTCAACCTGTAGGTTCCGTTTTCTGTTTTTACCGGTTTCCGCCGTTTAATTCGGCTGGGACTTGAATAAAGTAGCTTCTTCTACCCCAAAAGCATAAAAAATATGCTCAATTCTGGGTTCCGGGGCAAAAGTTAGGGCTGTTTGAAAGTTACAGCCGAGTTAACCTTCAAAATTCAACATGTAGGTTCCGATTTCTATTTTTATCGATTTCCCCCGTTTAATTCGGCTGGAACATGAATAAAGTAGCTTCTTCTACCCCAAAAGCATATAAAATATTCTCAATTCTGGGTTCCGGGGCAAAAGTTAGGGCTGTTTGAAAGTTGCAGCCGAGTTATCCTTCAAAATTCAACCTGTAGTTTCCGATTAATATTTTTACCGATTTCCCCCTCTTAATTCGGCTGGCGGGTGAATAAAGTCGCTTCTTCTCTCCCAAAACCATATAAAATATGCTCAATTCTAAGTTCCGGGGCAAAAGTTATGGCTGTTTGAAGTTTGCAGCTGAATTAACCTTCAAAATTCAACCTGTAGGTTCCGTTTTCTGTTTATACCGGTTTCCGCCGTTTAATTCGGCTGGCACTAGTGTAGTCTCCATCATCCTTAAGAATCATGGTCTTTTTGGAGACACATTCATAAGCATAATGTCCCATACCTTGGCATTTGAAGCACTTGACCTCTTTGCTCTTTTTGGATGGTTGTTCAAGAGGTTTTGAAGGAGCTGAAGCTTGTGGTTTGGTGGCTGGTTTGCTAAGGGTGCTCGACCCTTCATTCTTCATTCTGTCTCTCCAAGATGAATTGGAATTGGTAGAACTCTTCCTTGCAAGCCCTTTCCTTTTGAGTTGTTGCTCAACTTTAGTGGTCTTGTGCAGCAATTCCTCCATGTCTACATATTCCTGAAGTTCTACAATATCTCTAATATCATTAGATAAACCATTAATAAATCGAATCATGGTTACCTCTTCATCCTCCTCAAGATTGGCTTGCAACATAAGCACCTCAAGTTCTTTGTAATACTCCTCAACACTCTTGCTGCCTTGGGTAAGTTTTTGAAGTTTAAATTTTACATCCCTAGCATGGCTTGAAGGGACATATCTTTTCCTCATGATTCGTTTCATTTCAGCCCATGTTTCCACCGCTGGCTCCTCATTTCGCAATCTCTCTTTTGCAAACTTATTCACCAAACAAGAGCATAGTCTGAAAAGTGAGCAGCTGCAAGTTTCACCTTTTGGTCCTCCTCATAGTTGTTGCAAGCAAAGACATGCTCTATTTTGAGTTCCCACTCCAAGTATGCCTCTGGATCACTCTTTCCCTTAAAAGGAGGAATTTGGAATTTGACTCCTTCAATCCGAGCAGGTCTAGGATTTTCACGAATTTGTCGTGGCCTCCCGCCTTCACTGTCACTATTGTTCCGGTTCTCCATTTGATCCAGCCTTTCGTGGATCTCTTCAATTTGCCTCCTCATTAAGTTTTCCAGATGTTGAGTAAGAGCCCGCATTTCGATGGTCGAAAGTTGCACTGCTGGTTGTTCCTCCTCTTCTCCTGACATCTTTGAACAAATGAAAAGATTCAAGTAGAACTAAAAAAAATAAAAATGTTAGTGTTTAACTCACTTCACTCGTGTTTTCCCTCAAATTAGCTTTTTTTCTATGACGTGCACTCTTGCTTTTTTTCCACTCAAAAATTCTCACAATCTCTTGAGTAAATCAAAGTTAAGACACACAAAGGAACACCCACCAATTTGTGAAAAGTCTCAAGGATTAGGATAGACTTTTAGGATATGAAACAAAAGAAGACAAGACAAATCACAACAGAAATGGAAAGGACTCAAAATATTTAGAGACTAAAGAAGAATTCAAGAACAAACAGAAAGAAGAAAATAAATTGGAATGCTAGCAACAAAATTACCTTGAACAATTGAATTTGGCTAATTAAACAAGAACCATTCAGCCATTTTTTTTGAATTTTCGTTTTTTTTTTTTGAATTTTCGTTTGGTAATTTGTTTTTGATTCTGAACAATTAACAAGGCTTAACTTTTGCAATGGTTCAGCCAAAAGAAACAAAAACTAAAATCAAGGTAACAAGAAATGACAAAGAGTTGCTAACCAGAATTCCAAATAAGAAAAAGAAACCAAAATCCTAGAACCGGAGCTCTGATACCAAATGATACGCCCCAAGTTGATGCAAGGGCTGAAATGGATCGTCTAGGATTGATCTTGGATGATGAGAACTCTGAAATGTGAGAAAGAAGAAGAAGAATTTCGTGATAGAAGGGAAATGGACAGAAAAGAGGGGAAGTTTTAGTGAAATGGAAGATGAAGACTTCACACAAAGGTGGTGGCAAACCCTTGATAAGCCTAATTCTTGAATCACTCAAGAACTATGAGAATCACTCTCACAAATCTGAATCACTCAGAAAAAAAAAATACTAATTCATTCATAATCTGTCTATTACATTGAAGGAGTGGTCCTTATAAAGAAGAAGAAAATTCAGCCTAGTTACAAAAAAAATGATGAGGTGTAATTTCTCTAGAAGAATCCTAGGCTAGGAGTTACAAATTAAAAGAGGAAGATAGTGATTTGCTTCAGCCCTGAACGTGTATTTGGTGGCTGATTGCTTCATGTAACTCCCTTTCTTGATTGTTATTCTGACCAGGGAACATAGCATTCAATGCTCTTTATGAACTTAATTTCCCTTTCTTTGTAACTCCATTCTTGGCTTTGAAAGCTCTTCAATCCTTTGACTTTGCTGATGTAACTCCTCCATTCAGAACTTATTGAAATTCAAACACATTCAAAGAGTTTTAAGAAAGGAATGGATCTCTCCCTTTAAGCCCTTCATGCGCCACATGCAAACACACACCACTTGAAGTGGATTAAACACACTAAAATAAAATTCAGCAACATAATGCATTTGGATCCAACTTATTCAATTGGTCCTTTGCATTTTTATTGAAATAAAATAAAACAAAGCATCACATGGCAGCCCCTATGCGTGGGCTGGCTCTTCTTCTTGGGCCTGAATGATCATCATGATTTTTGGTTCCATCTCTTCTACCACTTTGTCTTCAAGAATGGTTGCCACTACTTGCTGAAGAGTCTCTTTGGCCTTTTTAGCTCTAGCCCTTGTCATTGGTCCACCAAGTCCTTTTAGTGCTCCATGACCCTTGTCCTTGTCCTTGTCCTCATCAAAAAGCATATAAAATATTCTCAATTCTGGGTTCCGGGGCAAAAGTTAGGGCTGTTTGAAAGTTGCAGCCGAGTTATCCTTCAAAATTCAACCTGTAGTTTCCGATTAATATTTTTACCGATTTCCCCCTCTTAATTCGGCTGGCAGGTGAATAAAGTCGCTTCTTCTCTCCCAAAACCATATAAAATATGCTCAATTCTAAGTTCCGGGGCAAAAGTTATGGCTGTTTGAAGTTTGCAGCTGAATTAACCTTCAAAATTCAACCTGTAGGTTCCGTTTTCTGTTTATACCGGTTTCCGCCGTTTAATTCGGCTGGCACTTGAATAAAGTAGCTTCTTCTACCCCAAAAGCATATAAAATATGCTCAATTCTGGGTTCCGGGGCAAAAGTTAGGGCTGTTTGAAAGTTGCAGCCGAGTTAACCTTCAAAATTCAACCTGTAGGTTCTGATTTATATTTTTACCGATTTCCCCCGTTTAATTCGGCTGGCAGGTGAATAAAGTCGCTTCTTCTCTCCCAAAAGCATATAAAATATGCTCAATTCTGGGTTCCGGGGCAAAAGTTATGGCTGTTTGAAGTTTGCAGCCGAATTAACCTTCAAAATTCAACCTGTAGGTTCCGATTTATATTTTTACCGGTTTCCCCTATTTAATTCGGCTGGCAGGTGAATAAAGTCGCTTCTTCTCTCCCAAAACTATATAAAATATGCTCAATTCTAGTTTCCGGGGAAAAAGTTACGGCTGTTTGAAGTTTGCAGCCGAATTAACCTTCAAAATTCAACCAGTCGGTTCCGTTTTCTATTTTTACCGATTTCCCCCGTTTAATTTGGCTGGTAGTTGAATAAACTAGCCTCTTCTCTCCCAAAACCATATAAAATATGCTCAATTCTGGGTTCCGGGGCAAAAGTTATGGCTGTTTGAAGTTTGCAGCTGAATTAACCTTCAAAATTCAACTTGTAGGTTCCGTTTTCTGTTTTTACCGGTTTCCGCCGTTTAATTCGGCTGGCACTTGAATAAAGTAGCTTCTTCTACCCCAAAAGCATAAAAAATATGCTCAATTCTGGGTTCCGGGGCAAAAGTTAGGGCTGTTTGAAAGTTACAGCCGAGTTAACCTTCAAAATTCAACATGTAGGTTCCGATTTCTATTTTTATCGATTTCCCCCGTTTAATTCGGCTGTCACATGAATAAAGTAGCTTCTTCTACCCCAAAAGCATATAAAATATTCTCAATTCTGGGTTCCGGGGCAAAAGTTAGGGCTGTTTGAAAGTTGCAGCCGAGTTATCCTTCAAAATTCAACCTGTAGTTTCCGAATAATATTTTTACCGATTTCCCCTTCTTAATTCGGCTGGCAGGTGAATAAAGTCGCTTCTTCTCTCCCAAAACCATATAAAATATGCTCAATTCTAGGTTCCGGGGCAAAAGTTATGGCTGTTTGAAGTTTGCAGTTGAATTAACCTTCAAAATTCAACCTGTAGGTTCCGTTTTCTTTTTATACCGGTTTCCGCCGTTTAATTCGGCTGGCACTTGAATAAAGTAGCTTCTTCTACCCCAAAAGCATATAAAATATGCTCAATTCTGGGTTCCGGGGCAAAAGTTAGGGCTGTTTGAAAGTTGCAGCCGAGTTAACCTTCAAAATTCAACCTGTAGGTTCTGATTTATATTTTTACCGATTTCCCCCGTTTAATTCGGTTGGCAGGTGAATAAAGTCGCTTCTTCTCTCCCAAAAGCATATAAAATATGCTCAATTCTGGGTTCCGGGGCAAAAGTTATGGCTGTTTGAAGTTTGTGAAGGTATGAAAAACGGTAGAAAGGGGGGTTTGAATAACGTTTTCAGTACAAAACTACCACCTTAAAGATTTTAACAAATCTTTTCGAGAACTAAGTGCAAAAGATAGAGATAGAAAAACACACAAGTATTTTATCCTGGTTCACTTGATAAATCCCTCAAGCTAATCCAGTCCACCCGTTAAGGTGATTTCTTCCTTCTTAGAATGAAGGCAATCCACTAATCAGATAATTGTTACAACTGCACTTGAAACCTACAAGTGACTAACAATACACTGACTTAGCTCACACTAAGATTCACTCTCTTAGTCTTCTCTAGGATCCGATCAACCTTGATCTCCTAAAGGAATCACCACTAAGATTCACTCTCTTAGTCTTCTTAAGGATACTGACCTACCCGGTCCCTTAAGGAAAATCAAACAACTGTTTGAGGTTGGTGTTTACAAGGGTATGCTTCTGAATAAGCTGAGTGTAAACTAAATAAATTACAAGATGAAAGAAAGCTTAGAATATTTTGAATGTCTTGCGCGTGTGTTGCTTCTTAGTTTCTTAGCCGCTTCTTTCAATCTTCAGCCTCTATATATACTCCAAGGATTAGGGTTGAGCGTTGCATGGGAAATGCTACCGTTGGAGGGCAGTTCTGGAAAATCCAGCTTCTGCTGTGTCTGAGACTGTTAGGTAGGTCGTCAGGATAGTACATATGCTTTTGTACTTGGATAGCGACGCGACCTTTAAACCTAGGAGACTTCTGATCAGAGGAATGCTTCGTATTGGAACTTGTGAAGCCGGTTGATCAGAGTCAGAGGGAAAGCACAGATCCTCTGACCATTGTATCTTCTGATTCTGAACTCAGAGGGAAGAACATGGCCTTCAGAGTTTCTTGCTTCTGGACTTCAGAGTTTCCACTATTCAGCTTCTGGATCTTCAGAGTCTTCTACACCATCAGAACATCTGAACCTTCAGTGTTTCTTGGTTGTCAGAACTTCTGGATCATCAGAGCTTCTAGCGACTGAGTCCTC
The DNA here is from genome assembly GCF_012489685.1 of Lotus japonicus. Classification (NCBI taxonomy): domain Eukaryota; kingdom Viridiplantae; phylum Streptophyta; class Magnoliopsida; order Fabales; family Fabaceae; genus Lotus; species Lotus japonicus. Next base: position 34,326,398 of record NC_080046.1, on the reverse strand, counting down.
ATCAGAGTTTGTATAGCTTCAGATCTTCTGAAGCTTTTCCACTGTTCATACTGAACATGGTGAATGCGAAAGCGTTGCTTGGGTTACCCTTCATACACAGTGCTTCTGATTTGTGTGAAATTGAGTCAGGGTCAGAGCCTGTAAATAGCACACTCAGAAAAACACGTTAGAGTACCACAATTGTTCATATCAAAAGGTTAACTTGTAATCATCAAAACATAGAGTTGTACTACTAGATCAAAACTTGATCTTACAATCTCCCCCTTTTTGATGATGACAAAACTAAGATTTTTGATGAACAATTCTTAAACATTAAACTGAATTCACTCAGAGTTTAGAGATATAGAATAAGACTTATCCTGATGTGAATAGTTTATGTTGCTCATTCTGAATTCAAGTCACTGCTTGATTCTGAGCTTAGCTCCCCCTGAATCTAATACTTGATGAAAACGTTAGTAAAGTCTAGATTCTGAGCTAAATCATATAAGAGTTCAGAGTGAAAAGCTTATGACATAGATGAAAAACGAATAATCAGAGCGCATAAGTGATCAGAGTCATGGACAAGGTATCAGAGTCTTGGGTATCAGAGTCAACTTAGAATCACTTCAGAAGAAGTGAAATGTATTCCTTGTATTTGCCCAGTGACACATCTATGGTCATGAAGGTGGAACTCTTAAAATCTCCAAAAGAAAAATAAATCACACTAACACATCTTACACATCAAAAACTGGGTTTACTCCCCCTTTTTGTCATAAGCAAAAAGTGTGGGGTGTGAAAAACTTAGCTTGAAGTACAAGGTACTCCCCCTTAGAGAAGGTCTAAGTTTAAAGAAAATGAAAATGATGTAAGAATCAGAGTTAGGCGATCATAAATAGAAGAGTTAATGCAAGGGATGAACGTTTACCACCGGTCAAGGAGTAAATAGAAGGGTCAGTTACCAAGAACTTAACCTCGAGAAACTGTAAAAGCATTAACTTTCAGAGAGAAAGTGAAGCCTATAAAAACGTTGGAAAGAAAGGTAAGCTTCACACCTCGAATAATATTCAGAAAAAAAATGGCATCATACAGAATGGCATTAGAAGAGCTCAGAAGGAAGGCGTTTGAGGAAGATATGTTCCTCAATATTAGGCATCCCGATGGTACAAAGACCATACAAGAGCTGACGAAGACACTGCTTGAAGAAGATCTTGGTCCAGAGATGGAGAAAGATCTGAAGGAGTTCCTCTGCTTCGTGGAAGAGATTCAGGAGCTTTGCCAGCGGGAGCTGAATCTGCTGGAAGAGAAGGAGACTGTGGAAAAGAGACTCAAGACGACAGAAGATAGTCTAGAAAAAGATGATCTGAGCATCAAACTTTGCAACATAGAGTATGCATTGGATCGCCTGGAGAAGGAAAGAGTGGAGCAGCGCCAAGAATGCAGAAGAATGAGGAAGGATCCTCCATTCTAGATATAGGGAATAATGTATGATGGAAAGAGTTATGATGTAAACATAGAACAATTATGAATAAAACAGGTTTTGCAAACATATGTGCCACAAATATATATAGATATATGCATATAGAATCACAAATGAACAAATTAAAGTAAGTAAATAAGCAGAGTTTAAATAAAACAACGTTAAATAAAAAGGAAAAGGAAGAAAAAGAAGAGATCCTAAAAACTAAGATTTGTCAGTACGGCGCAGAAGTTCCATCATCATGTGCTTCATCTCAATCAGCATGGATTCATGAGTGTCAAGACGTTGTTCCATGATGTCGAGTCTGGATGAGCTTGTCTGAGTAGAGCTGGAAGGAACGTTCTGAGCAGCTTGAGGTTCTGGAATGGAAGCAGAAGCAGCAGGAGTAAATGGAACTGGTGCAAGTCGCTCTGCCTCAGCCTCAGCTTCAAGACGTTCTGCCTCAAGTCTGGCTTGTTCAGCCTGAGCTGCTGCTTGACGGGCAGCTTCTTCTTCTTGTTCTTTCTGTCTCTTGGCTTCTTCAATGGCTTCAAGAAGCTTGGTTCTCTGTTCTAGTTCATGAAGAGCCACCCTCCTAGCAAATCTTTGCTTTGCAGCCTCAATGCTCTGACTGCCCTCTGCATGCAGGAGCTGCAGCATAACGGGAAACCGAGCCACCAGCCAAGTGCTCAACTCATTCCACTCATCAGCCACATTTTCAGCATTCTCACTGAGATCAGTCTGACCGTGCACATTGCGGAGCCTCAAGGAGGCTTCATGATTGAAAATATTGATGCACTCAGAGAGAGATGTGGGTTGAAGGTGAGTGTAGGGAATGATGGAGAGGTTGGGTGCAGGAGAGGCTGGGTGATTGCTGCTATGAGCTTCAGAGGCACCTTGTGGAGAACCAATGTTAATTATGGGAGCATTGGGTTCAGAGGTTCCACGGTGAGGGTCTGAAGTTTCAACCAGAGGGTGAGGTGATCTAACCGAGGATTGGTTAGATACTGATTGTTCAGGTTCAGGGTCTGGTTGAATTGGCTCTTGTTGGTCAGGGACAGGGTGAGCCTGTTGAACTAGGGGGTCGGCCTCTTGGATAGGATTGGCCAAGATAGGTTCATCTGGGTCAACTAGACGTTCAGGTCTAGGGCCAGGATATTGCCTAGGGCTTGGACAGGTAAGGTAATAATCTTCCAAGGCAGATACCTTCTCTTTCCTAACCTCCATGAATTTTCTAAGTGATTCAGAGGTATTGGAAGGAGGAGAGTCAAAGACATTGATGGGGAAGGATACAGGTGTGAAGGCTGATGAAGAGTCTGTATCCGTGGTTCTGACCGCAGGACGTGCTGATGCTCTGGGAGCAGAGTGATCAGACGTTCTGGGTTGTGGTGCTGTTGGTTTGGGTTCTGGTTGGTTGGGGATGATGGGTTCAGAAGTTAATGGGTCGTATGGAATGGTAAGGAGAGAGGTTGGATCTTCTGACCTAGAGGGTTGGTTCTGAAGCAAATTCCAGAGTGGTGCTTCAGTAGGAGAAGGTTGAAAGAATGAAGATCTTGGGGAATGTGGTGGAGAGGTGGTTTGTGCGGCTGGCTGGGATTCATGAATAGGAGTGAGGGGATTTGAAGAGTGTTGGAGTAAGGCAGAAATTGGGAGTGCATCAAATAAATTCAAATCATCATCAGAGGTAAGTGCAGGCTTACTTGTATGTGCTGATGATCGAGTCACTCTGGCAGGAGGTTCAGTCCTTCTGACCTCTGCAGCAGCTGGTTCCACCCGAGTAGGCTTCACCACAATTCTGACTTTCTTCTGCTTCTTCTTTGGAGGACCATCCTCACTATCATCACCATCATCATTATCAGGCTTGCTCTTCGCCTTCTTGACCAGAGGGACATCAGATTCCTCTGAGGATTCGTCCAGAACCATCTTCCTCTTGGTTTTCTTCTTGGGAGGAGAAGGAAACTCTGGAGCTGGTGGAAGTCTGCTGACGAAATCATCAAGGTCAATCTCGAATCCTTGAGCCCTGAGGTCTTCAACATAGCATCTGATGGCTTCAGGATGGTCTGCTTGAGTCCACAGAGGGTAGTCATTCAGAGGCATTCTTCTTCCTCTGATCTCAGAGGATGTGTCCTCATGAGCAGGAGCAATCTTCTTCTGGACTAAGCCCATCTTCTTCAGAGAGGTGGCGGTGAAGACATCGCTGACAATTGTACTCAAGTCCTCTGTGCAACCAGCATCGATCAAATCTTGCACCAAGTTGCTTTCAATCAGAAAGTCTGAGAGCAGCCTCCCAAAAGGGATATATTTGATGGCTGACTTGATGGAGGAGGTGGTGCGAGACTTCCGGATGCATTCCTTCAAATAGGAGAACAGGAAGTAGGGAAGGCAGATCTTCTCCTTGTCTTGAATGAAGAACAGCATCGCCTTCTGATTGAAGTTGATGTAGTCTGGAGAACTGCCCTTTGGTCGTTGATTGATGCAGTGGAGCAGGATCTTGTGCAAGATTCTCAGTTTGGGGTGAAGGTCCATCACCTTGTAGCTCGTCTTGCCCGGTTTGAAGGTGGTGTACAGGGCCTTGTTGACGATGTCCTTGGTTCTGGGTTTCAGCTTCGATTCCGTCAGGGAGAACCGATACCCATGAGCAGTTTCTGCACCTAGCAGATTCACGAAGGACTTCTCCGTGATGATGATCTTCCTACCCAGTATGTAAGAGACCACCTGAGTGTCATCACAATCAGCGTGCTTCCAGAATTCCTTTACCAGCTTCTCAAACACCGGTCCTCGAAGTCGATTGAAGTAGTTTCCCCAACCTTGAGCTTGGACTTCAGGACGGAGATCAAACCCATTTGCAGCCAAGTTGTCGAAGTTGATTCTCCATTCTGCCAGGACTTGGAGTTCCTCAGGAGGAAATACACAGTGAACGGCACAGCCCCGTTCTGCAATAGGAACAACCTGCTCTTGAGCTTGAGCTTGTTCTTGTGCTGGGTTCTCAGAGCCCCGTTGACCCGTTGCCAAACCTACTACCATGTGAGGGAACTGAGGTGCATCCGCAGTAGATCTTCTGGTTTGTCTCACCATTTTGAAGAGGTTGAAGGTTTGAGGTAGAAGATGAAGTTTGAAGGATGAAGAGAGATCGAGAGAGAATTCGAGAGAAAGGCGGTTTTGAAAAGCAGAGAGTGCGAGAGTGAAAACCGGAAGTGAGAGAGAACGTGTGTGTGTAGTGGGTTTTATCAAATAACCGTTGTTGATTCAAAAAGCACTTTAAGATCAACGGTTGAAAATTAAAGATAGATAGTAACAGTAAAATACACAATCACACACAGAAGATAAGCATATCTACACGCAATCACAACAGACTGTCACACGGGCACAAGGAACTATGCATCAGAAATTCTGAAGCACGTGTTGTTGTCTCAGCTTCAGAGTCAGTACCAGTGGGCACACACACTCTGATTGAGTTACCTTCTGGACTAGACATCTTCTGATCAAGAAGTATCATAGTCAGAGGTTCTGATCTATCTTCACTCTGGACAAAAGTCCATGTTTAGATTTTTCAGAATAAAATTAAATCTATCTTCAGCTAAGGGCTTTGTAAAGATATCTGCCCATTGATGGTCAGTATCAACAAACTTCAGAAGAAGTACGCCCTTCTGCACATAATCTCTAATGAAGTGATACTTTACCTCAATGTGCTTTGCCCTTGAATGCAAGATAGGATTCTTGCTCAACGAAATTGCAGCAGTGTTATCACAATAGATTGGGATATTGCTCTCAAGGATCTGATAATCCTCCAGCTGATGTTTCATCCAGAGCATCTGAGTGCTGCATATTGCTGCTGAGATATATTCTGCCTCTGCAGTTGATAGAGCAATGGTTGATTGCCTCTTGCTTGCCCATGAGACTAGATTGCTTCCCAGAAATTGACAATTTCCAGAAGTACTTTTTCTCTCTGTTCTATCTCCAGCATAATCAGCATCACAATAACCTGAAAGCTTATACTCTGATGTTTTCTTATACATCAAGCCAAGGTTAGTGGTGCCTTTCAGATACCTTAGGATCCTCTTAACAGCAGTTAAGTGGGTTTCCCTTGGATCTGATTGGAAACGAGCACATAAATGAACACTAAATAATATGTCTGGCCTAGATGCAGTTAAGTACAGAAGTGAACCTATCATGCCACGATAGAGCTTCTGACATACTTTACCACTTATATCTTCTTTTTCCAGAATGCATGTTGGATGCATTGGAGTCTTGGCCACTGTAGATTCCAGCATATTGAACTTCTTCAGAAGTTCCTTAGTGTACTTGCTCTGATGGATATATGTTCCTTCTGGTGTTTGATCAACTTGTATTCCCAGAAAGTACTTTAATTCTCCCATCATACTCATCTCAAATTCAGCCTGCATCATCTCAGAAAATTCTTTGCATAGAGATTGATTAGCAGAACCAAATATAATATCATCAACATAAATTTGCACAATTAAGATATCATCTTTATAAGTCTTGCAAAAGAGAGTTGTATCTACTTTACCCCTTACAAACTCATTCTCCAGAAGGAATGAGCTAAGTCTCTCATACCATGCTCTGGGAGCTTGCTTCAGACCGTAGAGTGATTTCTTCAATTTGAACACATGGTCTGGTTTCTTTTCATCTTCAAAACCTGGGGGTTGATGAACATAGACTTCCTCTGAGATATAACCATTTAGGAAGGCACTCTTTACGTCCATCTGATGTAGAACTATGTTGTGATTTACTGAGAAAGAAATCAATAGTCTGATTGCCTCCAGTCTTGCTACTGGAGCAAATGTTTCAGTGTAGTCTATTCCTTCCTGCTGGCTGTAGCCTTGAGCAACTAGCCTTGCCTTGTTTCTGACTACATCTCCTTTCTCATTTAGCTTGTTTCTGAATACCCATTTTGTTCCAATAACATGGACATTCTCAGGCTTCTTCACTAAGCTCCAAACATCGTTCTTGGAAAATTGATTCAATTCTTCTTCCATGGCCAGAATCCAATCCTTGTCCTGAAGAGCTTCATCTATGGACTTGGGTTCAATTAAGGACACCAATCCTTTCAGACTCAGCAAGGTCTCTTCAGAGGGTCTGAAGGCGGATCTGGTTCTGACTGGTTCATCTTTGTTGCCCAGAATCAATTCCTTAGGATGAGCTGCAGTGATTCTGCTCTTCTTCAGAGTTTGTGAGTTAGAGGGACCAGCTTCTTCCTCTGGTTCATCTTCCTCTGGCTCAACTTCCTCTGGAGCTTTGCCTTTGTCAGAAACATTAATGCTTAAATCTGCAAACTTTTCAACTAGCTTTGACTGGTCAGAGTCAAGCTTATCATCAAATCTAACATGAATAGATTCTTCAATAGTCTTAGCATCAGTATTATAAAATCTAAAACCTTTAGATCTATCAGAATAACCAAGTAATAGACACTTAGAAGATTTAGCATCAAATTTATGCAATCTATCCTTAGTATTGAGAACATAACAAACACAGCCAAAAGGATGAAAATAAGAAATGTTGGGTTTTATGTTCTTCCACAATTCATAAGGAGTCTTATTCAGAATTGGTCTCACAGAGATTCTGTTCTGAATGTAACATGCTGTATTTACTGCCTCTGCCCAAAAGTGCTT
>NC_080046.1:34284431-34319233 GCF_012489685.1 Lotus japonicus | reverse complement strand
GGCACGTGATCAGCACCAACGCCAGAGGAAGTGACAATGGATCAGAACAGAGGCCTGAATGATTTTAGGAGACAGGATCCACCTAAGTTCTCGGGGGTACGGACCCGGACAAAGCGGATCTCTGGATCCAGGAGATTGAAAAGATCTTCGGTGTATTGCAGACTGCTGAGGGGGCCAAGGTGGGAATGGCAACCTTTCTACTGTTGGGTGATGCTGAGTACTGGTGGAGAGGCGCCAGAGGAATGATGGAAGCAAACAACCTGGAAGTGAACTGGACTTCGTTTCGTGCTGCTTTTCTGGAAAAGTATTTTCCAGATAGTGCGCGGGACGAGCGTGAGTCGCAATTCCTGACACTTCGTCAGGGTAGCATGTCCATCCCGGAATATGCTGCCAAGCTGGAATCGTTGGCCAAGCACTTTCGATTCTTCCGCAATGGGGTCGATGAACCCTACATGTGCAAGCGCTTTGTGAATGGGCTGAGGCCCGATATTGAAGACTCGGTGAAACCGTTGGGGATCACTCGTTTTCAGACTTTGGTTGAGAAAGCCACTGAGGTGGAGATAATGAAGAACAGGAGACTGAGCCGTGTTGGGACAGGAGGGCCGATGAGGTCGGGCTCTCAAAATTTTCAAGGCAGAGGGAGATTTCAGAGTAGGAAGCCGTATCAACGTCCTGCAGGTAGAGGAATTGCTTCAGGATCTTATAGGCCCATGGTGGGTACTGCTGGAGGTTCTGGAGGTCAGACTGTGAACAGGGAGATGACCTGTTACAGATGTGGGCAGCCTGGGCACTATGCCAATACTTGTACTGACATGAGGCCCAAATGCTTTAACTGTAACAAGTTGGGGCATACTGCTGCTCAATGCAGAGCACCTAAGACAGAACCAGCTGTAAACACTGCTCGTGGGAAGCGTCCTGCTGCCAAGGCAAGAGTCTACACCATGGATGGTGAAGAAGCTGAAGATGTTGATGGTCTGATCAGGGGAGATTGCGAGATTGACGGTAATCTCCTAACTGTACTTTTTGATTCCGGAGCAACGCACTCTTTTATCTCTAGGGAATGTGCTACTAGATTAAAACTTCCCGTTACTGCTTTGAGTTTCGATCTTATAGTTACCACACCTGCCAAAACTCTGCTTGCCAATACTGCATGCATGTATTGCCCAGTAACCTATAGGGATAAAGTTTACCATGCTAACCTAGTGTGCCTAACTCTCAAGAACCTAGATGTTATCCTAGGGATGGACTGGTTGTCTCACTACCATTGTCTTCTGGACTGTAGCCGAAAGAGAGTGGTATTTCCTGACTCGGACCTTTCCGAGTATCTATCCGCCAATCATATTAATGTCTCTCTGAATGAAGGATCTCAAGAGTATTCAGTTTTGTTGAGCTTGGAGAGTAAAGGAAATTCGGAAGTGAGTAATATTCCAGTTGTGAGGGACTTCGCGGATGTTTTTCCTGTCGATGTACCTGGTTTGCCGCCTGTACGCGACATTGAGTTTGCTATTGACATCGTACCGGGAACAGGACCGATTTCGATTGCACCATATCGGATGGCACCTGCGGAATTGGTGGAGTTGAAGTCTCAACTTGAGGATCTTCTGTCGAAAGGATTCATCCGACCAAGCGTTTCACCTTGGGGAGCACCCGTCTTATTGGTGAAGAAGAAGGATGGGAAATCTAGACTTTGTGTCGACTATCGACAACTGAACAAAGTAACCGTCAAGAATAGGTATCCGCTACCCAGAATTGATGATTTGATGGATCAACTACGAGGAGCTGCGATATTCTCAAAGATAGACCTGAAGTCGGGTTACCATCAAATTAGAGTAAAGACTGAGGATATCCAGAAGACGGCATTCCGGACTCGTTATGGACACTATGAGTATCTAGTGATGCCATTTGGGGTGACAAACGCACCTGCTATCTTCATGGATTACATGAACAGGACATTCCATCCGTTCTTGGATCGATTCGTCGTGGTGTTTATCGACGACATTCTGATCTACTCAAAGAACGCTGAAGATCATGAAGGGCACTTGCGTCAGGTTTTACAAGTGTTGAGAGAGACAAAGTTGTACGCCAACCCTTCTAAGTGTGAATTTTGGCTCGAAGAGGTAAAATTCTTGGGCCATGTGATTTCTAAAGAAGGTATAGCTGTGGATCCAGCAAAGGTAGAGACGGTGTTGTCATGGGAACGGCCAAAGACCGTGACTGAGATTAGGAGTTTTGTCGGTTTGGCGGGATACTATCGTCGCTTCATTGAGAATTTCGCCAAGATCGTTGGACCCTTGACTCAACTCACGAGAAAGGATCAACCTTTTGCATGGACCGAAGCGTGCGAAACTAGTTTTCAGACAATGAAGGAACGTTTGACGACGTCACCTGTACTCGTCTTACCGCAACCAGAGGAACCGTATGAAGTGTACTGTGATGCTTCGCATCAAGGTTTGGGATGTGTGCTGATGCAGCATCGGAAAGTGGTGGCTTATGCTTCACGACAACTGAAGACTCATGAGAAGAACTATCCGACTCATGACTTAGAACTTGCTGCCATTGTGTTTTCGTTGAAGATCTGGAGACATCACTTATATGGATGCAATTTCACCATATTTAGCGATCACAAGAGCTTGAAGTACTTGTTTGACCAGAAGGAGTTGAACATGAGACAACGACGTTGGATGGAGTTTCTCAAGGATTACGATTTTACCTTACAATACCATCCTGGAAAAGCTAATGTTGTTGCTGATGCATTGAGCAGGAAAATGCATATCTCGTCAATGATGGTGAAGGAGCTACAACTGCTGGAACAATTCCGAGATTTGAGTTTGGACGTAAGATTATCCGAGGGAGAACTGAGGTTCGGGATGATCAGGATTACCAATGGATTGATGGAAGAAATCCGAGACCAACAGTTACAAGATGAATTTTTACTCGGAAAAAGGAATTTGGTAATTCAGGGTAAGGACCCGGAATTCAAGGTAGGAAGTGACAATATCCTACGGTGTAAGGGTAGAGTTTGCGTACCCAACAACCCTGACCTAAGGAGGTTGATACTGGACGAAGGTCACAAAAGTAAGCTGAGCATTCACCCTGGAATGAAAAAGATGCACCAGGACTTGAAGGTGAATTTTTGGTGGCCAGGAATGAAAAGACAAGTGGCAGAATATGTAGCTGCATGTTTGACCTGTCAAAAGGCGAAGGTGGAACATCAGAAATCTGCGGGTATGCTACAAAGCTTGGATGTACCTCAATGGAAATGGGATAGCATATCGATGGATTTTGTCGTGGCATTACCAAGAACTCAAAGAGGATATGACTCGATTTGGGTAATCGTGGATCGACTGACTAAGTCGGCTCATTTCATACCGGTGAGAACTACGTACAACGTGGATAAGCTATCAGAGATTTATATAGCTGAGATTGTGCGACTTCATGGAGTGCCAACAAGTATCGTTTCCGATAGAGACCCGAAGTTTACTTCACATCTGTGGGGAGCACTTCATGAGGCTTTGGGAACGAGGCTGAGATTAAGCTCTGCTTATCATCCACAGACTGATGGGCAAACTGAGAGAACTATCCAATCATTGGAGGATTTGCTACGAGCTTGCGTGTTAGACAATAAGGGCAGTTGGGACACCCTATTGCCACTGATTGAATTCACATATAACAACAGTTTTCATACGACCATAGGTATGGCACCGTATGAGGCATTGTATGGCCGCAAGTGTAGAACACCTTTATGTTGGTATCAAGATGGAGAGAATTTGTTAGTAGGACCGGAACTTCTGCAACAGACAACTGAGAAGATTAAACAGATCAGGGAAAAGATGAAGGCTTCTCAGAGTAGACAGAAGAGCTATGCAGATCAAAGGCGCAGAACCCTGGAATTTGAAGAAGGGGATCATGTGTTTTTGCGAGTTACCCAGACTACAGGAGTTGGTCGAGCAATCAAGTCAAGAAAGCTGACGCCAAAGTTCATTGGACCTTATCAGATTACTCGTCGTGTAGGACCGGTAGCTTATCAGATCGCACTACCGCCTTTTCTATCAAACGTTCACGATGTATTCCATGTGTCACAACTGCGGAAGTATATTGCTGATCCGATGCACGTCATCGAGCTGGATGACATTGAGTTGAAGGATAACTTGTCTTTCGAGACACCGCCAATCAGCATTGGTGACACAAGGGTAAAGCAGTTGAAGGGTAAAGAGATCGAGTTAGTGAAGGTTATTTGGAACAAGGACACCGGTGATGCAACGTGGGAGCTGAAGGAAAAGATCAAGGAATAGTATCCAGAACTTTTTACTGACCCTTAAGTTTCGAGGTCGAAACTTTCTTTTTGGAGGGTAGTAATGTAAGGCCCAAGTTTTAACGCTTTGGATAAGTGAATAAAATAAATAAGTTATTTGATTAAGATAAATTTGGGAAGGAAAGAGGTTCAGGAAAAGTCCAAGAATGTATCGAAAAACCGAAAGAGTTATAGCACGACTAACATACGCTTAATCCTAGGTCGAAGGTATTAGTGAATAGTTAATTTACGCTTTAGGACACGATGGAAACTAATTCCAAAAATCCTCAGAGAAATGTTAGAACTTCTCTTTTCCGTCCTTAAACAACCATTTCGATGCGAAATCCTGGAATGTACGAACGTCAAATTCCAATTCTCGGAAGTTTGCCGAAACGGAATCCCTGATAGTTCGGAAAACCTAAGATCGACAGACGATGAAGACTTTTTCTATCCGGAAACTCAAACGAAGATTCCACCCGCGTTCTCCTACATCTCTCATCATTCCTAATCTTTCTTCAGAAGGAAGTTTTCTCATCCGACGATCACTGCAAAAAGTAGTTTTTCGGGATAAACCGACTTACACCGACTTATGCCGATTTTGGATCTTTTGGTTTAATTCCAAGAATTCCATTTTGAGTTCTGGAATTCTGTCGCCAGAACCTATCTTAGAATGCGCAGAGGAACGCGCAGGAAAAATCGGAATCGCAAAAAAATCATTTTTCCGTTTTTTTCCAAAACCTATAAATAGTTGAAAAATTAGATTTTTTTCACAAAACCCATTTTCCCCACCCCCCAAAGCCGCGAGTTTCTAGAGAGAGAGAGAGATCCGGATCTTCGTCGATTCTTGCCCGTTTGCTTCACCGTTCGTCACTAATCGAAGACCTCGAGGTAGGTAATCTATACTCTCCTTCGAATCGTCGTTTCTGTCCATTTCTCCTGCGACTTTCTGAGTTCAAAATTTTGAGGTTTTTGAAAAACTGTTCAAATCAGTTGATTTCAGCGTCTAAACTTCTTCCCTGCATGCTCCTGAGCGTGTTCTGCGGATTAGATTTTGTCAAATGTCGACGAAATGCCGCCGGGATCAATTTCTACCCTAAATACCCATTTTTCGCCAAAGTCGCAACCTTTACGCTCTAATCTATCGACTTGGCTTAGTGCTAGTAGGATTTGTCGTCATAAACGTCGTTGTGGACGTCCCCATCCAATTTGTTTTTCAAAAATCCAATTTTGAAATTCTGAGCTAAAAATAATGACCAAACTACCCCTATATCAGTTTTCGATCCGAAAATTTTTCCGAGCCTAGAACCGTCTTAGTTACGGCTTATGTTAACCTAGGAACCAAGTTTGATCGAAGAAAAATCGACCCTCCCAATTAAGGAAAGTGGCCGAGAGCTATATCAAGGGGGGAGGAGAATCCGATTTTTCGAAAACTTGTCTTAACGCGTTAGATTGTCGTACCACGGAGGTAGTAGTGTACTGTGTAACCCTAGGACTCTTTGATTGCTGAGTTTCTGACTCTTGGTGTTGATTTCTGTGATTTTTGCTTAAGGTTCGTTTGAGGAGATTCCAAGAAACCAAGGAGAAGAGCTTGAAGAACATTTGGAGGAGGAAGCTGGAAGACCCACCGGTGAGGGCTACTCTCTGAATTACTAGATAATGCTTTAGGTGTCGATGAAATTCGACTTGATTTATGTGTTATGCACCTAATTGCTAAATGTCTGAAATGATTTCTGAGGCTTCGGCCGAACTTGTTGAGTACTTGATGCCATGATATTGTGTGCTAAATGATTCACATGCTATGTGCTACATGGTTAACTTAGGATGTGTTGGAATATGCTGTTTATGTCTTTTGGTTGAGCTGTTTCAATGATGCTATTCCACTTGTACCTGAGATTCTGAAAAGTGAGGATTACGGGCAGGTCATGCCGAATTTTTATGAGATTTTGAGAGAGTTTTAAAAGGACGAACGGAGTTCGGACCTTGTCATGCTCCAATGGATCGAGACCTTCTCAGGGAATTACTTGGGTTTATGGGAACTTTGAACTCATAGGGAATACGATAAGACTAAAAAGAGCTATTTTTATAAAGAAATTCATAAGATATTAAACAACCTCTAAACCTTTAAATAAAGATAACAATCTCGGATGCAAGCTTTGGATTGAAGTTTAGTTTTGGAAAATGAGAAGTGTCGTCGGATCCAAGTGTTGGGAAGATTTCGAGTTTTGGGTATGTTGATACTCATTCGCTCTGGGAGCAGTTTGTTTAGCCATCCAAGGGATGAGCCGAGAAGCTTCACGGAGGTGTGAGACCTTGTGAATGCGTGATACTCCACTGAGGCGTGAGACCTTGTGGAAAGCATGGATCTTCACTGAGGCGTGAGACCTCGTGAACAGCATGATACTTCATTGAAGCGTGAGACTTCGTGCAAGTGTGTAAATTCACTGAGGCGTGAGACCTTGTGAAAGCATAAAACTTCACTGAAGCGTGAGACTTTGTGAATGTGTGAGACTCCACAGAAGCGTGAGACTTCGTGAGAGCATTGATGACTCGAAGAGTTGTCGTGAGTGGTTGCACTCTTTTGTTTATGATTAATTGTATTTTGTCGCAGAATCGACATTTACCTTAGGGTATTCTTTTAGAGACTTTAAGTTAATCTAGAACACGTGGCGACGTGTCGGGTGAGGTCGGAGACGTTGTTTGGCTAATCACTTGCATTCATGCACTCATTTTGAGGTTAATACACGGCGTGATACCGGACCTCGATGGATTCCAAAATGGTCATAAGACCCGGATTTCCATATTTAGGACACTACGGTGGTCCTCAGTAGCAGACGGAATGGCAGACCTACGGGTTCACTGCTGATCTGACTACTTTTGTGTGGTGTAAGAGACACGCGAGCAGGAAGGTACCCACCGTGGCTGGTGTTAGGGCCGTCTCGTTGATGTCCATCCTTCTTCCGGAATGCATTTTGTTACCCAGCATTGCATTTCATGCAACATACATGCTAACTTAGTTGCTGAGTGTGATTGGTAACTGTTTATCCTATTTTTGAGGCATGCTACTTGTTTTTATGGCTCTTTATATTTATTGTGATACATGCAACCCTAGGAAGCTATCCCAAAACTTATAAGCCTGAGAGGCTAGTATTTATTATCCTATAATTATATCTGGTTTTATTAATTATATAATTCTTTGGAGTTGACCCTCGCGTCTGCTGTGTGTGTTTGGGCGGACTACGCCATTTGTCAGATGAGTATGGGGGATTGGTTTACCATGGTCAGCCCGTCAGGGGGGACCAGGTACGAGATGCTTGACCAAGACGACCCAGGTGCATGGGTGGTCGATCCCGAGGGCCACCGTGCGACCTACACCGGTCGGATCATGGAGGACCGTGTCGATCGATTCGGACGCTTGACGGAGGGAGTGATGAGGAGGCACATAGTGAGCTTCAACCTGCCTCCAGGAGTACACTGTGGACCCGGCTTGGGAGTACCTCCACCGCCACCATCTCCTTCAGATGATGAGGACCCTTCTGAGGAGTTGCCAGTAGGTGGGGCTTCGACGGAGTCTAGTCCGTCTACTGCTGCTGCTGTCGTTGCGGATCTCGTTCCGGGCCCCGAGCCCGAGAGTCCAGTGCGGGAGCGCATTAGGGTGGACAGAGAGGGCAGTGTTGAGTACGTCGACCTAGTCGTCCTGGATGCAGATTCGGATGACGACCGCGCTAGCATGTAGGATCGAGTGCTAGTGTGGGCTCCTCGGGTAGGGATAGTGTAGGAGTTGTGTCGATGCTCTGACCGTCATGCTTCCGTTTTGGGGACAGGGTAGTTTTCCTACCGGTAGCTTTTGTGTGGTTTCCTATGGAGATCACAGAGAGCTGGTTGGATTTAGGGGGTCTTTTCTTAGGCCGCTGGGCCAACTTGCTCTCAGTTTTTGTAGGTTAGTGTTGCGGACACAGTATCTTCATCTTGGACTGTACATATTGCCTTCGGGCGTTACTCTTTTCTGTCACCCGACACGAGGCATGTATATATAGTTGTATAGTAGTTCCTTTTATCTTTTGTTGGGGAGTTTTATTGCTTTTTGTCTTTAGTTATATTGTCGAAAAAAAATAATTCACGTTTTTCCGCTTAAAGTATTTTCTTTTGGTTACTAAAGTGACGCCACCGAAATCGGGGTGTTACATCTACTGTACTTATTTCGTTACAAATCTGCATTTGAATTAAGTTTTAGTTGAGCTCTACAAACTCATATCACAGACAATGGATTAGTAACATCGATTAAAAATTTATGTCCTCTCAAAAGCTATATGTTTGCCTCTTTATCCTTTGGTTTTACCCTAAACCCTAAACCCTAAACACCCACATTCAGTTCGGCTCTAGGAACTTGCATCACATTCGGTGGAGGAGTATCATGTGCTTTAATTATGGTGGTACAAAGAGACAATTATTGTCATTAGATAGGAATTTTTCCACTCAAAAGCTACTTGTTGGCCTCATTCTCCTTTGGTTCTTTTGTACTTATTTCGTTACAAATCTGCATTTGTAGTAAGGTTTAATTGAGCTCTACAAAATTATATCACATACAATGGATTAATAACATCGATTTTAAATTTATGTCCTCTCAAAAGCTATTTGTTTGCCCCTTTACCCATTTGTCTTACCGTAAACCTAAACCCTAAACCCTAAAACCTAAACCATAAACACCCCCATTTAGTTGAGCTCTACGAACTTGCATCACATTCGGTGGAGGAATATCATGAGCTTAAACTGATAGTGGTACAAAAAGACACTTTTTGTCATTAGAGAGGAATTTTTTCACTCAAAACCTATATGTTGGCCTCATTCTCCGTTGGTTCTACTGTACTTATTTCGTTACAAATCTGCATTTGTATTAAGTTTTAGTTGAGCTGTACAAACTCATATCACAGACAATGGATTAGTAACATCGATTTTGAATCTATGTCCTCTCAAAAGTTATATGTTTGCCTCTTTATCCTTTGGTTTTACCCTAAACCCTAAACCCTAAACACCCACATTGAGTTTGGCACTACGAACTTGCATCACATTCGGTGGAGGAATATGATGAGCTTAAACTTATGGGGGTACAAAAAGACACTTTTTGCCATTAGAGAGGAATTTTTCCACACAAAAGTTATATGTTGGCTTCATTCTCCTTTGGTTCTACTGTACTTATTTCGTTACAAATCTGCATTTGAATTAAGTTTTAGTTGAGCTCTACAAACTCATATCACAGACAATGGATTAGTAACATCGATTAAAAATTTATGTCCTCTCAAAAGCTATATGTTTGCCTCTTTATCCTTTGGTTTTACCCTAAACCCTAAACCCTAAACACCCACATTCAGTTCGGCTCTAGGAACTTGCATCACATTCGGTGGAGGAGTATCATGTGCTTTAATTATGGTGGTACAAAGAGACAATTTTTGTCATTAGATAGGAATTTTTCCACTCAAAAGCTACTTGTTGGCCTCATTCTCCTTTGGTTCTTTTGTACTTATTTCGTTACAAATCTGCATTTGTAGTAAGTTTTAATTGAGCTCTACAAAATTATATCACATACAATGGATTAATAACATGGATTTTAAATTTATGTCCTCTCAAAAGCTATTTGTTTGCCCCTTTACCCATTTGTCTTACCGTAAACCCTAAACCCTAAACCCTAAAACCTAAACCATAAACACCCCCATTTAGTTGAGCTCTACGAACTTGCATCACATTCGGTGGAGGAATATCATGAGCTTAAACTGATAGTGGTACAAAAAGACACTTTTTGTCATTAGAGAGGAATTTTTTCACTCAAAACCTATATGTTGGCCTCATTCTCCGTTGGTTCTACTGTACTTATTTCGTTACAAATCTGCATTTGTATTAAGTTTTAGTTGAGCTGTACAAACTCATATCACAGACAATGGATTAGTAACATCGATTTTGAATCTATGTCCTCTCAAAAGTTATATGTTTGACTCTTTATCCTTTGGTTTTACCCTAAACCCTAAACCCTAAACACCCACATTGAGTTTGGCACTACGAACTTGCATCACATTCGGTGGAGGAATATGATGAGCTTAAACTTATGGGGGTACAAAAAGACACTTTTTGCCATTAGAGAGGAATTTTTCCGCACAAAAGTTATATGTTGGCTTCATTCTCCTTTGGTTCTACTGTACTTATTTCGTTACAAATCTGCATTTGAATTAAGTTTTAGTTGAGCTCTACAAACTCATATCACAGACAATGGATTAGTAACATCGATTAAAAATTTATGTCCTCTCAAAAGCTATATGTTTGCCTCTTTATCCTTTGGTTTTACCCTAAACCCTAAACCCTAAACACCCACATTCAGTTCGGCTCTAGGAACTTGCATCACATTCGGTGGAGGAGTATCATGTGCTTTAATTATGGTGGTACAAAGAGACAATTATTGTCATTAGATAGGAATTTTTCCACTCAAAAGCTACTTGTTGGCCTCATTCTCCTTTGGTTCTTTTGTACTTATTTCGTTACAAATCTGCATTTGTAGTAAGGTTTAATTGAGCTCTACAAAATTATATCACATACAATGGATTAATAACATCGATTTTAAATTTATGTCCTCTCAAAAGCTATTTGTTTGCCCCTTTACCCATTTGTCTTACCGTAAACCTAAACCCTAAACCCTAAAACCTAAACCATAAACACCCCCATTTAGTTGAGCTCTACGAACTTGCATCACATTCGGTGGAGGAATATCATGAGCTTAAACTGATAGTGGTACAAAAAGACACTTTTTGTCATTAGAGAGGAATTTTTTCACTCAAAACCTATATGTTGGCCTCATTCTCCGTTGGTTCTACTGTACTTATTTCGTTACAAATCTGCATTTGTATTAAGTTTTAGTTGAGCTGTACAAACTCATATCACAGACAATGGATTAGTAACATCGATTAAAAATTTATGTCCTCTAGAAAGCTATATGTTTGCCTCTTTATCCTTTGGTTTTACCCTAAACCCTAAACCGCCACATTCAGTTCGGCTCTAGGAACTTGCATCACATTCGGTGGAGGAGTATCATGTGCTTAAATTATGGTGGTACAAAAAGACAATTTTTGTCATTAGATAGGAATTTTTCCACTGAAAAGCTACATGTTGGCCTCGTTCTCCTTTGGTTCTTTTGTACTTATTTCGTTACAAATCTGCATTTGTAGTAAGTTTTAATTGAGCTCTACAAAATTATATCACATACAATGGATTAATAACATCGATTTTAAATTTATGTCCTCTCAAAAGCTATTTGTTTGCCCCTTTACCCATTTGTCTTACCGTAAACCCTAAACCCTAAACCCTAAAACCAAAACCATAAACACCCCCATTTAGTTGAGCTCTACGAACTTGCATCACATTCGGTGGAGGAATATCATGAGCTTAAACTGATAGTGGTACAAAAAGACACTTTTTGTCATTAGAGAGGAATTTTTTCACTCAAAACCTATATGTTGGCCTCATTCTCCGTTGGTTCTACTGTACTTATTTCGTTACAAATCTGCATTTGTATTAAGTTTTAGTTGAGCTGTACAAACTCATATCACAGACAATGGATTAGTAACATCGATTTTGAATCTATGTCCTCTCAAAAGTTATATGTTTGACTCTTTATCCTTTGGTTTTACCCTAAACCCTAAACCCTAAACACCCACATTGAGTTTGGCACTACGAACTTGCATCACATTCGGTGGAGGAATATGATGAGCTTAAACTTATGGGGGTACAAAAAGACACTTTTTGCCATTAGAGAGGAATTTTTCCGCACAAAAGTTATATGTTGGCTTCATTCTCCTTTGGTTCTACTGTACTTATTTCGTTACAAATCTGCATTTGAATTAAGTTTTAGTTGAGCTCTACAAACTCATATCACAGACAATGGATTAGTAACATCGATTAAAAATTTATGTCCTCTCAAAAGCTATATGTTTGCCTCTTTATCCTTTGGTTTTACCCTAAACCCTAAACCCTAAACACCCACATTCAGTTCGGCTCTAGGAACTTGCATCACATTCGGTGGAGGAGTATCATGTGCTTTAATTATGGTGGTACAAAGAGACAATTTTTGTCATTAGATAAGAATTTTTCCACTCAAAAGCTACTTGTTGGCCTCATTCTCCTTTGGTTCTTTTGTACTTATTTCGTTACAAATCTGCATTTGTAGTAAGGTTTAATTGAGCTCTACAAAATTATATCACATACAATGGATTAATAACATCGATTTTAAATTTATGTCCTCTCAAAAGCTATTTGTTTGCCCCTTTACCCATTTGTCTTACCGTAAACCTAAACCCTAAACCCTAAAACCTAAACCATAAACACCCCCATTTAGTTGAGCTCTACGAACTTGCATCACATTCGGTGGAGGAATATCATGAGCTTAAACTGATAGTGGTACAAAAAGACACTTTTTGTCATTAGAGAGGAATTTTTTCACTCAAAACCTATATGTTGGCCTCATTCTCCGTTGGTTCTACTGTACTTATTTCGTTACAAATCTGCATTTGTATTAAGTTTTAGTTGAGCTGTACAAACTCATATCACAGACAATGGATTAGTAACATCGATTTTGAATCTATGTCCTCTCAAAAGTTATATGTTTGCCTCTTTATCCTTTGGTTTTACCCTAAACCCTAAACCCTAAACACCCACATTGAGTTTGGCACTACGAACTTGCATCACATTCGGTGGAGGAATATGATGAGCTTAAACTTATGGGGGTACAAAAAGACACTTTTTGCCATTAGAGAGGAATTTTTCCACACAAAAGTTATATGTTGGCTTCATTCTCCTTTGGTTCTACTGTACTTATTTCGTTACAAATCTGCATTTGAATTAAGTTTTAGTTGAGCTCTACAAACTCATATCACAGACAATGGATTAGTAACATCGATTAAAAATTTATGTCCTCTCAAAAGCTATATGTTTGCCTCTTTATCCTTTGGTTTTACCCTAAACCCTAAACCCTAAACACCCACATTCAGTTCGGCTCTAGGAACTTGCATCACATTCGGTGGAGGAGTATCATGTGCTTTAATTATGGTGGTACAAAGAGACAATTTTTGTCATTAGATAGGAATTTTTCCACTCAAAAGCTACTTGTTGGCCTCATTCTCCTTTGGTTCTTTTGTACTTATTTCGTTACAAATCTGCATTTGTAGTAAGTTTTAATTGAGCTCTACAAAATTATATCACATACAATGGATTAATAACATGGATTTTAAATTTATGTCCTCTCAAAAGCTATTTGTTTGCCCCTTTACCCATTTGTCTTACCGTAAACCCTAAACCCTAAACCCTAAAACCTAAACCATAAACACCCCCATTTAGTTGAGCTCTACGAACTTGCATCACATTCGGTGGAGGAATATCATGAGCTTAAACTGATAGTGGTACAAAAAGACACTTTTTGTCATTAGAGAGGAATTTTTTCACTCAAAACCTATATGTTGGCCTCATTCTCCGTTGGTTCTACTGTACTTATTTCGTTACAAATCTGCATTTGTATTAAGTTTTAGTTGAGCTGTACAAACTCATATCACAGACAATGGATTAGTAACATCGATTTTGAATCTATGTCCTCTCAAAAGTTATATGTTTGACTCTTTATCCTTTGGTTTTACCCTAAACCCTAAACCCTAAACACCCACATTGAGTTTGGCACTACGAACTTGCATCACATTCGGTGGAGGAATATGATGAGCTTAAACTTATGGGGGTACAAAAAGACACTTTTTGCCATTAGAGAGGAATTTTTCCGCACAAAAGTTATATGTTGGCTTCATTCTCCTTTGGTTCTACTGTACTTATTTCGTTACAAATCTGCATTTGAATTAAGTTTTAGTTGAGCTCTACAAACTCATATCACAGACAATGGATTAGTAACATCGATTAAAAATTTATGTCCTCTCAAAAGCTATATGTTTGCCTCTTTATCCTTTGGTTTTACCCTAAACCCTAAACCCTAAACACCCACATTCAGTTCGGCTCTAGGAACTTGCATCACATTCGGTGGAGGAGTATCATGTGCTTTAATTATGGTGGTACAAAGAGACAATTATTGTCATTAGATAGGAATTTTTCCACTCAAAAGCTACTTGTTGGCCTCATTCTCCTTTGGTTCTTTTGTACTTATTTCGTTACAAATCTGCATTTGTAGTAAGGTTTAATTGAGCTCTACAAAATTATATCACATACAATGGATTAATAACATCGATTTTAAATTTATGTCCTCTCAAAAGCTATTTGTTTGCCCCTTTACCCATTTGTCTTACCGTAAACCTAAACCCTAAACCCTAAAACCTAAACCATAAACACCCCCATTTAGTTGAGCTCTACGAACTTGCATCACATTCGGTGGAGGAATATCATGAGCTTAAACTGATAGTGGTACAAAAAGACACTTTTTGTCATTAGAGAGGAATTTTTTCACTCAAAACCTATATGTTGGCCTCATTCTCCGTTGGTTCTACTGTACTTATTTCGTTACAAATCTGCATTTGTATTAAGTTTTAGTTGAGCTGTACAAACTCATATCACAGACAATGGATTAGTAACATCGATTAAAAATTTATGTCCTCTAGAAAGCTATATGTTTGCCTCTTTATCCTTTGGTTTTACCCTAAACCCTAAACCGCCACATTCAGTTCGGCTCTAGGAACTTGCATCACATTCGGTGGAGGAGTATCATGTGCTTAAATTATGGTGGTACAAAAAGACAATTTTTGTCATTAGATAGGAATTTTTCCACTGAAAAGCTACATGTTGGCCTCGTTCTCCTTTGGTTCTTTTGTACTTATTTCGTTACAAATCTGCATTTGTAGTAAGTTTTAATTGAGCTCTACAAAATTATATCACATACAATGGATTAATAACATCGATTTTAAATTTATGTCCTCTCAAAAGCTATTTGTTTGCCCCTTTACCCATTTGTCTTACCGTAAACCCTAAACCCTAAACCCTAAAACCAAAACCATAAACACCCCCATTTAGTTGAGCTCTACGAACTTGCATCACATTCGGTGGAGGAATATCATGAGCTTAAACTGATAGTGGTACAAAAAGACACTTTTTGTCATTAGAGAGGAATTTTTTCACTCAAAACCTATATGTTGGCCTCATTCTCCGTTGGTTCTACTGTACTTATTTCGTTACAAATCTGCATTTGTATTAAGTTTTAGTTGAGCTGTACAAACTCATATCACAGACAATGGATTAGTAACATCGATTTTGAATCTATGTCCTCTCAAAAGTTATATGTTTGACTCTTTATCCTTTGGTTTTACCCTAAACCCTAAACCCTAAACACCCACATTGAGTTTGGCACTACGAACTTGCATCACATTCGGTGGAGGAATATGATGAGCTTAAACTTATGGGGGTACAAAAAGACACTTTTTGCCATTAGAGAGGAATTTTTCCGCACAAAAGTTATATGTTGGCTTCATTCTCCTTTGGTTCTACTGTACTTATTTCGTTACAAATCTGCATTTGAATTAAGTTTTAGTTGAGCTCTACAAACTCATATCACAGACAATGGATTAGTAACATCGATTAAAAATTTATGTCCTCTCAAAAGCTATATGTTTGCCTCTTTATCCTTTGGTTTTACCCTAAACCCTAAACCCTAAACACCCACATTCAGTTCGGCTCTAGGAACTTGCATCACATTCGGTGGAGGAGTATCATGTGCTTTAATTATGGTGGTACAAAGAGACAATTTTTGTCATTAGATAGGAATTTTTCCACTCAAAAGCTACTTGTTGGCCTCATTCTCCTTTGGTTCTTTTGTACTTATTTCGTTACAAATCTGCATTTGTAGTAAGGTTTAATTGAGCTCTACAAAATTATATCACATACAATGGATTAATAACATCGATTTTAAATTTATGTCCTCTCAAAAGCTATTTGTTTGCCCCTTTACCCATTTGTCTTACCGTAAACCTAAACCCTAAACCCTAAAACCTAAACCATAAACACCCCCATTTAGTTGAGCTCTACGAACTTGCATCACATTCGGTGGAGGAATATCATGAGCTTAAACTGATAGTGGTACAAAAAGACACTTTTTGTCATTAGAGAGGAATTTTTTCACTCAAAACCTATATGTTGGCCTCATTCTCCGTTGGTTCTACTGTACTTATTTCGTTACAAATCTGCATTTGTATTAAGTTTTAGTTGAGCTGTACAAACTCATATCACAGACAATGGATTAGTAACATCGATTAAAAATTTATGTCCTCTAGAAAGCTATATGTTTGCCTCTTTATCCTTTGGTTTTACCCTAAACCCTAAACCGCCACATTCAGTTCGGCTCTAGGAACTTGCATCACATTCGGTGGAGGAGTATCATGTGCTTAAATTATGGTGGTACAAAAAGACAATTTTTGTCATTAGATAGGAATTTTTCCACTGAAAAGCTACATGTTGGCCTCGTTCTCCTTTGGTTCTTTTGTACTTATTTCGTTACAAATCTGCATTTGTAGTAAGTTTTAATTGAGCTCTACAAAATTATATCACATACAATGGATTAATAACATCGATTTTAAATTTATGTCCTCTCAAAAGCTATTTGTTTGCCCCTTTACCCATTTGTCTTACCGTAAACCCTAAACCCTAAACCCTAAAACCTAAACCATAAACACCCCCATTTAGTTGAGCTCTACGAACTTGCATCACATTCGGTGGAGGAATATCATGAGCTTAAACTGATAGTGGTACAAAAAGACACTTTTTGTCATTAGAGAGGAATTTTTTCACTCAAAACCTATATGTTGGCCTCATTCTCCGTTGGTTCTACTGTACTTATTTCGTTACAAATATGCATTTGTATTAAGTTTTAGTTGAGCTGTACAAACTCATATCACAGACAATGGATTAGTAACATCGATTTTGAATCTATGTCCTCTCAAAAGTTATATGTTTGACTCTTTATCCTTTGGTTTTACCCTAAACCCTAAACCCTAAACACCCACATTGAGTTTGGCACTACGAACTTGCATCACATTCGGTGGAGGAATATGATGAGCTTAAACTTATGGGGGTACAAAAAGACACTTTTTGCCATTAGAGAGGAATTTTTCCGCACAAAAGTTATATGTTGGCTTCATTCTCCTTTGGTTCTACTGTACTTATTTTGTTACAAATCTGCATTTGAATTAAGTTTTAGTTGAGCTCTACAAACTCATATCACAGACAATGGATTAGTAACATCGATTAAAAATTTATGTCCTCTCAAAAGCTATATGTTTGCCTCTTTATCCTTTGGTTTTACCCTAAACCCTAAACCCTAAACACCCACATTCAGTTCGGCTCTAGGAACTTGCATCACATTCGGTGGAGGAGTATCATGTGCTTTAATTATGGTGGTACAAAGAGACAATTTTTGTCATTAGATAGGAATTTTTCCACTCAAAAGCTACTTGTTGGCCTCATTCTCCATTGGTTCTTTTGTACTTATTTCGTTACAAATCTGCATTTGTAGTAAGGTTTAATTGAGCTCTACAAAATTATATCACATACAATGGATTAATAACATCGATTTTAAATTTATGTCCTCTCAAAAGCTATTTGTTTGCCCCTTTACCCATTTGTCTTACCGTAAACCTAAACCCTAAACCCTAAAACCTAAACCATAAACACCCCCATTTAGTTGAGCTCTACGAACTTGCATCACATTCGGTGGAGGAATATCATGAGCTTAAACTGATAGTGGTACAAAAAGACACTTTTTGTCATTAGAGAGGAATTTTTTCACTCAAAACCTATATGTTGGCCTCATTCTCCGTTGGTTCTACTATACTTATTTCGTTACAAATCTGCATTTGTATTAAGTTTTAGTTGAGCTGTACAAACTCATATCACAGACAATGGATTAGTAACATTGATTAAAAATTTATGTCCTCTAGAAAGCTATATGTTTGCCTCTTTATCCTTTGGTTTTACCCTAAACCCTAAACCGCCACATTCAGTTTGGCTCTAGGAACTTGCATCACATTCGGTGGAGGAGTATCATGTGCTTAAATTATGGTGGTACAAAAAGACAATTTTTGTCATTAGATAGGAATTTTTCCACTGAAAAGCTACATGTTGGCCTCGTTCTCCTTTGGTTCTTTTGTACTTATTTCGTTACAAATCTGCATTTGTAGTAAGTTTTAATTGAGCTCTACAAAATTATATCACATACAATGGATTAATAACATCGATTTTAAATTTATGTCCTCTCAAAAGCTATTTGTTTGCCCCTTTACCCATTTGTCTTACCGTAAACCCTAAACCCTAAACCCTAAAACCTAAACCATAAACACCCCCATTTAGTTGAGCTCTACGAACTTGCATCACATTCGGTGGAGGAATATCATGAGCTTAAACTGATAGTGGTACAAAAAGACACTTTTTGTCATTAGAGAGGAATTTTTTCACTCAAAACCTATATGTTGGCCTCATTCTCCGTTGGTTCTACTGTACTTATTTCGTTACAAATCTGCATTTGTATTAAGTTTTAGTTGAGCTGTACAAACTCATATCACAGACAATGGATTAGTAACATCGATTTTGAATCTATGTCCTCTCAAAAGTTATATGTTTGACTCTTTATCCTTTGGTTTTACCCTAAACCCTAAACCCTAAACACTCACATTGAGTTTGGCACTACGAACTTGCATCACATTCGGTGGAGGAATATGATGAGCTTAAACTTATGGGGGTACAAAAAGACACTTTTTGCCATTAGAGAGGAATTTTTCCGCACAAAAGTTATATGTTGGCTTCATTCTCCTTTGGTTCTACTGTACTTATTTCGTTACAAATCTGCATTTGAATTAAGTTTTAGTTGAGCTCTACAAACTCATATCACAGACAATGGATTAGTAACATCGATTAAAAATTTATGTCCTCTCAAAAGCTATATGTTTGCCTCTTTATCCTTTGGTTTTACCCTAAACCCTAAACCCTAAACACCCACATTCAGTTCGGCTCTAGGAACTTGCATCACATTCGGTGGAGGAGTATCATGTGCTTTAATTATGGTGGTACAAAGAGACAATTTTTGTCATTAGATAGGAATTTTTCCACTCAAAAGCTACTTGTTGGCCTCATTCTCCTTTGGTTCTTTTGTACTTATTTCGTTACAAATCTGCATTTGTAGTAAGGTTTAATTGAGCTCTACAAAATTATATCACATACAATGGATTAATAACATCGATTTTAAATTTATGTCCTCTCAAAAGCTATTTGTTTGCCCCTTTACCCATTTGTCTTACCGTAAACCTAAACCCTAAACCCTAAAACCTAAACCATAAACACCCCCATTTAGTTGAGGTCTACGAACTTGCATCACATTCGGTGGAGGAATATCATGAGCTTAAACTGATAGTGGTACAAAAAGACACTTTTTGTCATTAGAGAGGAATTTTTTCACTCAAAACCTATATGTTGGCCTCATTCTCCGTTGGTTCTACTGTACTTATTTCGTTACAAATCTGCATTTGTATTAAGTTTTAGTTGAGCTGTACAAACTCATATCACAGACAATGGATTAGTAACATCGATTAAAAATTTATGTCCTCTAGAAAGCTATATGTTTGCCTCTTTATCCTTTGGTTTTACCCTAAACCCTAAACCGCCACATTCAGTTTGGCTCTAGGAACTTGCATCACATTCGGTGGAGGAGTATCATGTGCTTAAATTATGGTGGTACAAAAAGACAATTTTTGTCATTAGATAGGAATTTTTCCACTGAAAAGCTACATGTTGGCCTCGTTCTCCTTTGGTTCTTTTGTACTTATTTCGTTACAAATCTGCATTTGTAGTAAGTTTTAATTGAGCTCTACAAAATTATATCACATACAATGGATTAATAACATCGATTTTAAATTTATGTCCTCTCAAAAGCTATTTGTTTGCCCCTTTACCCATTTGTCTTACCGTAAACCCTAAACCCTAAACCCTAAAACCTAAACCATAAACACCCCCATTTAGTTGAGCTCTACGAACTTGCATCACATTCGGTGGAGGAATATCATGAGCTGAAACTGATAGTGGTACAAAAAGACACTTTTTGTCATTAGAGAGGAATTTTTTCACTCAAAACCTATATGTTGGCCTCATTCTCCGTTGGTTCTACTGTACTTATTTCGTTACAAATCTGCATTTGTATTAAGTTTTAGTTGAGCTGTACAAACTCATATCACAGACAATGGATTAGTAACATCGATTTTGAATCTATGTCCTCTCAAAAGCTATATGTTTGCCTCTTTATCCTTTGGTTTTACCCTAAACCCTAAACCCTAAACACCCACATTGAGTTTGGCACTACGAACTTGCATCACATTCGGTGGAGGAATATGATGAGCTTAAACTTATGGGGGTACAAAAAGACACTTTTTGCCATTAGAGAGGATTTTTCCACACAAAAGTTATATGTTGGCTTCATTCTCCTTTGGTTCTACTGTACTTATTTCGTTACAAATCTGCATTTGAATTAAGTTTTAGTTGAGCTCTACAAACTCATATCACAGACAATGGATTAGTAACATCGATTAAAAATTTATGTCCTCTCAAAAGCTATATGTTTGCCTCTTTATCCTTTGGTTTTACCCTAAACCCTAAACCCTAAACACCCACATTCAGTTCGGCTCTAAGAACTTGCATCACATTCGGTGGAGGAGTATCATGTGCTTTAATTATGGTGGTACAAAGAGAAAATTTTTGTCATTAGACAGGAATTTTTCCACTCAAAAGCTACATGTTGGCCTCATTCTCCTTTGGTTCTTTTGTACTTATTTCGTTACAAATCTGCATTTGTAGTAAGTTTTAATTGAGCTCTACAAAATTATATCACATACAATGGATTAATAACATCGATTTTAAATTTATGTCCTCTCAAAAGCTATTTGTTTGCCCTTTTACCCATTTGTCTTACCGTAAACCCTAAACCCTAAACCCTAAAACCTAAACCATGAACACCCCCATTTAGTTGAGCTCTACGAACTTGCATCACATTCGATGGAGGAATATCATTAGCTTAAACTGATAGTGGTACAAAAAGACACTTTTTGTCATTAGAGAGGAATTTTTTCACTCAAAACCTATATGTTGGCCTCATTCTCCGTTGGTTCTACTATTCTTATTTCGTTACAATCCTCTATTTGTAGTAAGTATTAGTTGAGCTCTACAAACTCATATCACAAACAATGGATTAGTAACATCGATTTTGAATCTATGTCCTCTCAAAAGCTATATGTTTGCCTCTTTATCCTTTGGTTTTACCCTAAACCCTAAACCCTAAACACCCACATTGAGTTTGGCACTACGAACTTGCATCACATTCGGTAGAGGAATATGATGAGCTTAAACTTATGGTGGTACAAAAAGACACTTTTCGCCATTAGAGAGGAATTTTTCCACACAAAAGTTATATGTTGGCCTCATTGTCCTTTGGTTCTACTGTACTTATTTCGTTACAAATCTGCATTTGAATTAAGTTTTAGTTGAGCTCTACAAACTCATATCACAGACATTGGATTAGTAACATCGATTAAAAATTTATGTCCTCTCAAAAGCTATATGTTTGCCTCTTTATCCTTTTGTCTTACCCTAAACCATAAACCCTAAAACACCCACATTAAGTTGAGCTCTACGAACTTGCATCAAATTCGGTGGAGGAATATCATGTGCTTAAATTATGGTGGTACGAAGAGACAATTTTTGTCATTAGATAGGAATTTTTCCACTCAAAAGCTACATGTTGACCTCATTCTCCTTGGTTCTTTTGTACTAATTCCGTTACAAATCTGCATTTGTAGTAAGTTTTAATTGAGCTTTACGAAATTATATCACATACAATGGATTAATAACATCGATTTTTAATTTATGTCCTCTCAAAAGCTATTTGTTTGCCTCTTTACCCATTTGTCTTACCCTAAACCCTAAACCCTAAAACCAAACCCTAAACACCCCCATTTAGTTGAGGTCTACGAACTTGCATCACATTCGGTTGAGGAATATCATGAGCGTAAACAGATAGTGGTACAAAAAGACACTTTTTGTCATTAGAGAGGAATTTTTTCACTCAAAACCTATATGTTGGCCTCATTCTCCGTTGGTTCTGCTATTCATATTTTGTTAAAATTCTCTATTTGTAGTAAGTTTTCGTTGAGGTCTACAAACTCATATCACAAACAATGGATTAGTAACATCGATTTTAAATCTATGTCCTCTCAAAAGCTATATGTTTGCCTCTTTATCCTTTGGTTTTACCCTAAACCCTAAAGCCTAAACCCTAAACACCCACATTTAGTTCGGCTCTACGAACTTGCATCACTTTCGGTGGAGGAATATCATGAGCTTAAACTTATTGTGGTATAAAAAGACACTTTTTGTCATTAGAGAGGAAATTTGTCACTCAAAAGCTATATGTTGGCCTCATTCTCCTTTGGTTCTACTGTACTTATTTCGTTACAAATCTGCATTTGTAGTAAGTTTTAGTTGAGCTCTACAAACTCATATGACAGACAATGGATAAGTAACATCGATTTTAAATTTATGTCCTCTCAAAAGCTATATGTTTGTCTCTTTAATCTTTTGTCTTACCCTAAACCCTAAACCCTAAACACCCACATTTAGTTGAGCTCTACGAACTTGCATCAAATTCGGTGGAGGAATATCATGTGCTTAAATTATGGTGGTACAAAGAAATATTTTTTTCATTAGATAAGAATTTTTCCACTCAAAAGCTACATGTTGACCTCATTCTCCTTGGTTCTTTTGTACTTATTTCGTTACAAATCTGCATTTGTAGTAAGTTTTAATTGAGCTCTACGAAATTATATCACATACAATGGATTAATAACATCGATTTTAAATTTATGTCCTCTCAAAAGCTATTTGTTTGCCTCTTTACCCATTTGTCTTACCCTAAACCCTAAACCCTAAAACCTAAACCCTAAACACCCCCATTTAGTTGATCTCTACGAACTTGCATCACATCCGGTTGAGGAATATCATTAGCATAAACTGATAGTGGTACTGATGAGGATCGGTCCAGCCCAGACAAAGACCCTTTGCAGGAAACAGGAGGTCCAATGACAAGGTCCAAGACCAAAAGAATGAAGCAAGCTTTGCAAGGACTGATTTTGGAGCTCAAGAGAAAAGAAGATCAGAATAAATTAGAAGCAACTCCAAAGTGGGTCAATTTCCTTGAACTCAAGAATGATGATGACTTGGACCCAACGTGAAGTCATAATTTCCAAGAGCCCAATCTGCATGTTCAAGATGCACTCATGGACATTAATATTTAGTAAATAAGTCCATTTTAGTTATTTTCTTGAATTTTCGTATTTAATATAGGGGTGAATTTTCTGATGACATTTTGTATTCCCCCTAGTTGGTTTTTAATGTCTTTTATGAGCCTTTGACTCATGTTTAGGAATAGTGGGTTTTTACTCAAGTTTCCAATGCTAGTGGAGCTATAAATCTCTAGTGGAGTCTATTAATTGTTAGTGGGAACATTATTACTTATTGGAAAGAGTAGCATCCCACTTAGCCTATAAATAGGGACTCAATGTATGGAACAAAGGAGTTTTTGAATCTGAATGATATTGAGTTTTCTCATATTGTGAGAGCTTCCCATTTGTTCTTGGGTTAAGAACTAAACTTGATAACTTTGGTTCTACCGGCAGGTCGCGGTTAGGGTCAAGTTCCCCTTTTATCTTTGATAACTTTGGTTCTACCGGCAGGTCGCGGTTAGGGTCAAGTTCCTATCTTTTGTCCCCGGTTTTCAAGACGATCCTTTGTGTTCCCAAATCATATCATTTGGTACCAGAGCTTAGGCTCTTGAAAACCAGGTTTCTTTTCTCCATTTTGTTTTTATTTTTCGTTTTTTTTTGTTGTTCTCATCCTATATAAAAAAAAACAGCCTACTCATATTATCCTTTCCCTTGTCTTCTCATCATCTTTTTTTGAAGTTTTCGTGTGTTCCTTCATTCTTTTTGTCTTTTGTGATTTGCATTCTGCTGAAAAAAAAGGTGCAAAAAAAAAAAGAAAAGAAAAGAAGTGTTCAGGTCCAAAAGCACAAAAAAAAAAAGAAAAAAAAAGAAGTACTACAAAAAAAAAGGAAAAAAAAAAAAGAGTTGTGACCTGAAGAATTTAAGTGTGTTTCTTTCCAGCAATCAAAAAGAAAAAAAAAAACCTCAGCCATTGTTCTCGTTTTCTATTTATCTTAAAAAAAAAATTAGTGTGTCCATCCTAATCTCTTATTTCCTTAAATCGCTGAAGTTATCATCTTCATACTCTAGCTGTTCCTTGTTGTGTAGAACCATCCTAAAGTTTTTAATTTAAGAGCTCATAAGGTGAAGCTGAGTGGGAAAAGGCAAGAGTTGTGAGATCATTAGAGGAAAAAAAAAGCAAAAGATTGAGAGAAACACGAGTGATTGAAATATTTTGAGTGTAAACACGTGAGATTGTGTGAGTGAGAATTTTATTACTAACTGTGTTTTTGGCAGCACATAATCATGAGTGGAGACGAAGAAGGAGCATTTGATCTCAAGCTGTTTGTGAAAACTGTTACAGAACAATTCACAACCTTAAATAGAAGGTTTGATAATTTAGCATCAAGGTCTAGGTCCCCTCCTAGGCGAAACAATGAAGAGGAAGAAGAGGAGGAGTATTCAGATGGAAGATCTCATGAAAGAAGAAGAAGTGACAATAAGTGAATTGTATCAAATTGACCATCCCTACATTTCAAGGAAAGAATGATCCTGAACTGTACTTGGAGTGGGAGAGAAAGGTGGAGCATGTGTTTGATTGCCATCATTATTCAGAGGAGAAAAAGGTAAAATTGGCAGTTGTTGAATTTTCTGATACAAAAAAAAACTTTTTGTCATTAGAGAGGAATTTCACCACTCAAAAGCTATATGTTGGCCTCATTCTCCTATGGTTCAAATGTACTTATTTCGTTACAATTCTCCATTTGTTGTAAGTTTTAGTTGAGTTGTACGAACTCATATCACATACAATGGATTAATAACATATATTTTATATTTATGTCCTCTCAAAAGCTATACGTTGGCCTCTTTATACTTTTTTCCTACTCTAAACCCTAAACCTTAAACCCTAAACACCGACATTTAGTTGAGCTCTACGAACTTGCATCACATTCGGTGGAGGAATATCATGAGCTTAAACTTATGGTGGTACAAAAAGACACTTTTTGTCATTAGAGAGGAATTTTTCCACTCAAAAGCTACATGTTGGCCTCATTCTCCATTGGTTCTTTTGTACTTATTTCTTTACAAATCTGCATTTGTAGTAAGTTTTAATTGAGCTCTACGAAATTATATCACATACAATAGATTAATAACATCGATATTAAATTTATGTCCTCTTAAAAGCTATTTGTTTGCCTCTTTACCCATTTGTCTTACCCTAAACCCTAAACCCTAAACCCTAAACCCTAAACCCTAAAACCTAAACCCTAAACACCAAAATTTAGTTGAGCTCTACGAACTTGCATCACATTCGGTTAAGGAATATCATGAGCTTAAACTTATGGTAGTACAAAAAGACACATTTTGTCATTAGAGAGTAATGTCTCCACTCAAAAGTTATATGTTGGCCTCATTCTCCTTTGGTGCAAATGTACTTATTTCGTTACAATTCTCCATTTGTTGTAAGTTTTAGTTGAGTTCTACGAACTCATATCACACACAATGAATTCATAACATCTATTTTATATTTATGTCCTCTCAAAAGCTATACGTTGGCCTCTTTATACTTTTTTCCTACTCTAAACCCTAAACCTTAAACCCTAAACACCCACATTTAGTTGAGCTCTACGAACTTGCATCACATTCGGTGGAGGAATATCATGAGCTTAAACTTATGGTGGTACAAAAAGACACTTTTTGCATTAGAGAGGAATTTTTCCACTCAAAAGCTACATGTTGTCCTCATTCTCCTTTGGTTCTTTTGTACTTATTTCTTTACAAATCTGCATTTGTAGTAAGTTTTAATTGAGCTCTACGAAATTATATCACATACAATGGATTAATAACATCGATATTAAATTTATGTCCTCTAAAAAGCTATTTGTTTGCCTCTTTACCCATTTGTCTTACCCTAAACCCTAAACCCTAAAACCTAAACCCTAAACACCCAAATTTAGTTGAGCTCTACGAACTTGCATCACATTCGGTAAAGGAATATCATGAGCTTAAACTTAAGGTAGTACAAAAAGAAACTTTTTGTCATTAGAGAGGAATTTCACCACTCAAAAGCTATATGTTGGCCTCATTCTAATATGGTTCAAATGTACTTATTTCGTTACAATTCTCCATTTGTTGTAAGTTTTAGTTGAGTTGTACGAACTCATATCACATACAATGGATTAATAACATATATTTTATATTTATGTCCTCTCAAAAGCTATACGTTGGCCTCTTTATACTTTTTTCCTACTCTAAACCCTAAACCTTAAACCCTAAACACCCACATTTAGTTGAGCTCTACGAACTTGCATCACATTCGGTGGAGGAATATCATGAGCTTAAACTTATGGTGGTACAAAAAGACACTTTTTGTCATTAGAGAGGAATTTTTCCACTCAAAAGCTACATGTTGGCCTCATTCTCCATTGGTTCTTTTGTAATTATTTCTTTACAAATCTGCATTTGTAGTAAGTTTTAATTGAGCTCTACGAAATTATATCACATACAATGGATTAATAACATCGATATTAAATTTATGCCCTCTTAAAAGCTATTTGTTTGCCTCTTTACCCATTTGTCTTACCCTAAACCCTAAACCCTAAACCCTAAAACCTAAACCCTAAACACCAAAATTTAGTTGAGCTCTACGAACTTGCATCACATTCGGTTAAGGAATATCATGAGCTTAAACTTATGGTAGTACAAAAAGACACATTTTGTCATTAGAGAGTAATGTCTCCACTCAAAAGTTATATGTTGGCCTCATTCTCCTTTGGTGCAAATGTACTTATTTCGTTACAATTCTCCATTTGTTGTAAGTTTTAGTTGAGTTCTACGAACTCATATCACACACAATGAATTCATAACATCTATTTTATATTTATGTCCTCTCAAAAGCTATACGTTGGCCTCTTTATACTTTTTTCCTACTCTAAACCCTAAACCCTAAACACCCACATTTAGTTGAGCTCTACGAACTTGAATCACATTCGGTGGAGGAATATCATGAGCTTAAACTTATGGTGGTACAAAAAGACACTTTTTGTCCTTAGAGAGGAATTTTTCCACTCAAAAGCTACATGTTGGCCTCATTCTCCTTTGGTTCTTTTGTACTTATTTCTTTACAAATATGCATTTGTAGTAAGTTTTAATTGAGCTCTACGAAATTATATCACATACAATGGATTAATAACATCGATATTAAATTTATGTCCTCTCAAAAGCTATTTGTTTGCCTCTTTACCCATTTGTCTTACCCTAAACCCTAAAACCTAAACCCTAAACACCAAAATTTAGTTGAGCTCTACGAACTTGCATCACATTCGGTTAAGGAATATCATGAGCTTAAACTTATGGTAGTACAAAAAGACACATTTTGTCATTAGAGAGTAATGTCTCCACTCAAAAGTTATATGTTGGCCTCATTCTCCTTTGGTTCTTTTGTACTTATTTCTTTACAATTCTCCATTTGTTGTAAGTTTTAGTTGAGTTCTACGAACTCATATCACATACAATGAATTAATAACATCAATTTTATATTTATGTCCTCTCAAAAGCTATACGTTGGCCTCTTTATACTTTTTTCCTACTCTAAACCCTAAACCCTAAACACCCACATTTAGTTGAGCTCTACGAACTTGAATCACATTCGGTGGAGGAATATCATGAGCTTAAACTTATGGTGGTACGAAAAGACACTTTTTGTCATTAGAGAGGAATTTTTCCACTCAAAAGCTACATGTTGGCCTCATTCTCCTTTGGTTCTTTTGTACTTATTTCTTTACAAATCTGCATTTGTAGTAAGTTTTAATTGAGTTCTACGAAATTATATCACATACAATGGATTAATAACATCGATATTAAATTTATGTCCTCTCAAAAGCTATTTGTTTGCCTCTTTACCCATTTGTCTTACCCTAAACCCTAAACCCTAAAATCTAAACCCTAAACACCCATATTTAGGTTAGCTCTACGAACTTGCATCACATTCGGTAAAGGAATATCATGAGCTTAAACTTATGGTAGTACAAAAAGACACTTTTTGTCATTAGAGAGTAATTTATCCACTCAAAGGTTATATGTTGGCCTCATTCTCCTTTGGTGCAAATGTACTTATTTCGTTACAATTCTCCATTTGTTGTAAGTTTTAGTTGAGTTCTATGAACTCATATCACATACAATGAATTAATAACATCTATTTTATATTTATGTCCTATCAAAAGCTATACGTTGGCCTCTTTATACTTTTTCATACTCTAAACCCTAAACCCTAAACACCCACATTTAGTTGAGCTCTACGAACTTGCATCACATTCGGTGGAGGAATATCATGAGCTTAAACTTATGGTGGTACGAAAAGACACTTTTTGTCATTAGAGAGGAATTTTTCCACTCAAAAGCTACATGTTGGCCTCATTCTCCTTTGGTTCTTTTGTACTTATTTCTTTACAAATCTGCATTTGTAGTAAGTTTTAATTGAGTTCTACGAAATTATATCACATACAATGGATTAATAACATCGATATTAAATTTATGTCCTCTCAAAAGCTATTTGTTTGCCTCTTTACCCATTTGTCTTACCCTAAACCCTAAAATCTAAACCCTAAACACCCATATTTAGGTTAGCTCTACGAACTTGCATCACATTCGGTAAAGGAATATCATGAGCTTAAACTTATGGTAGTACAAAAAGACACTTTTTGTCATTAGAGAGTAATTTCTCCACTCAAAGGTTATATGTTGGCCTCATTCTCCTTTGGTGCAAATGTACTTATTTCGTTACAATTCTCCATTTGTTGTAAGTTTTAGTTGAGTTCTACGAACTCATATCACATACAATGAATTAATAACATCTATTTTATATTTATGTCCTCTCAAAAGCTATACGTTGGCCTCTTTATACTTTTTTCCTACTCTAAACCCTAAACCCTAAACACCCACATTTAGTTGAGCTCTACGAACTTGAATCACATTCGGTGGAGGAATATCATGAGCTTAAACTTATGGTGGTACAAAAAGACACTTTTTGTCCTTAGAGAGGAATTTTTCCACTCAAAAGCTACATGTTGGCCTCATTCTCCTTTGGTTCTTTTGTACTTATTTCTTTACAAATCTGCATTTGTAGTAAGTTTTAATTGAGCTCTACGAAATTATATCACATACAATGGATTAATAACATCGATATTAAATTTATGTCCTCTCAAAAGCTATTTGTTTGCCTCTTTACCCATTTGTCTTACCCTAAACCCTAAACCCTAAAACCTAAACCCTAAACACCCAAATTTAGTTGAGCTCTACGAACTTGCATCACATTCGGTAAAGGAATATCATGAGCTTAAACTTAAGGTAGTACAAAAAGAAACTTTTTGTCATTAGAGAGGAATTTCACCACTCAAAAGCTATATGTTGGCCTCATTCTCCTATGGTTCAAATGTACTTATTTCGTTACAATTCTCCATTTGTTGTAAGTTTTAGTTGAGTTCTACGAACTCATATCACATACAATGAATTAATAACATCTATTTTATATTTATGTCCTCTCAAAAGCTATACGTTGGCCTCTTTATACTTTTTTCCTACTCTAAACCCTAAACCTTAAACCCTAAACACCCACATTTAGTTGAGCTCTACGAACTTGCGTCACATTCGGTGGAGGAATATCATGAGCTTAAACTTATGGTGGTACAAAAAGACACTTTTTGTCATTAGAGAGGAATTTTTCCACTCAAAAGCTACATGTTGGCCTCATTCTCCATTGGTTCTTTTGTACTTATTTCTTTACAAATCTGCATTTGTAGTAAGTTTTAATTGAGCTCTACGAAATTATATCACATACAATGGATTAATAACATCGATATTAAATTTATGTCCTCTTAAAAGCTATTTGTTTGCCTCTTTACCCATTTGTCTTACCCTAAACCCTAAAACCTAAACCCTAAACACCAAAATTTAGTTGAGCTCTACGAACTTGCATCACATTCGGTTAAGGAATATCATGAGCTTAAACTTATGGTAGTACAAAAAGACACATTTTGTCATTAGAGAGTAATGTCTCCACTCAAAAGTTATATGTTGGCCTCATTCTCCTTTGGTTCTTTTGTACTTATTTCTTTACAATTCTCAATTTGTTGTAAGTTTTAGTTGAGTTCTACGAACTCATATCACATACAATGAATTAATAACATCAATTTTATATTTATGTCCTCTCAAAAGCTATACGTTGGCCTCTTTATACTTTTTTCCTACTCTAAACCCTAAACCCTAAACACCCACATTTAGTTGAGCTCTACGAACTTGAATCACATTCGGTGGAGGAATATCATGAGCTTAAACTTATGGTGGTACGAAAAGACACTTTTTGTCATTAGAGAGGAATTTTTCCACTCAAAAGCTACATGTTGGCCTCATTCTCCTTTGGTTCTTTTGTACTTATTTCTTTACAAATCTGCATTTGTAGTAAGTTTTAATTGAGTTCTACGAAATTATATCACATACAATGGATTAATAACATCGATATTAAATTTATGTCCTCTCAAAAGCTATTTGTTTGCCTCTTTACCCATTTGTCTTACCCTAAACCCTAAACCCTAAAATCTAAACCCTAAACACCCATATTTAGCTTAGCTCTACGAACTTGCATCACATTCGGTAAAGGAATATCATGAGCTTAAACTTATGGTAGTACAAAAAGACACTTTTTGTCATTAGAGAGTAATTTCTCCACTCAAAGGTTATATGTTGGCCTCATTCTCCTTTGGTGCAAATATACTTATTTCGTTACAATTCTCCATTTGTTGTAAGTTTTAGTTGAGTTCTACGAACTCATATCACATACAATGAATTAATAACATCTATTTTATATTTATGTCCTCTCAAAAGCTATACGTTGGCCTCTTTATACTTTTTTCCTACTCTAAACCCTAAACCCTAAACACCCACATTTAGTTGAGCTCTACGAACTTGAATCACATTCGGTGGAGGAATATCATGAGCTTAAACTTATGGTGGTACAAAAAGACACTTTTTGTCCTTAGAGAGGAATTTTTCCACTCAAAAGCTACATGTTGGCCTCATTCTCCTTTGGTTCTTTTGTACTTATTTCTTTACAAATCTGCATTTGTAGTAAGTTTTAATTGAGCTCTACGAAATTATATCACATACAATGGATTAATAACATCAATATTAAATTTATGTCCTCTCAAAAGCTATTTGTTTGCCTCTTTACCCATTTGTCTTACCCTAAACCCTAAACCCTAAAACCTAAACCCTAAACACCCAAATTTAGTTGAGCTCTACGAACTTGCATCACATTCGGTAAAGGAATATCATGAGCTTAAACTTAAGGTAGTACAAAAAGAAACTTTTTGTCATTAGAGAGGAATTTCACCACTCAAAAGCTATATGTTGGCCTCATTCTCCTATGGTTCAAATGTACTTATTTCGTTACAATTCTCCATTTGTTGTAAGTTTTAGTTGAGTTCTACGAACTCATATCACATACAATGAATTAATAACATCTATTTTATATTTATGTCCTCTCAAAAGCTATACGTTGGCCTCTTTATACTTTTTTCCTACTCTAAACCCTAAACCCTAAACACCCACATTTAGTTGAGCTCTACGAACTTGAATCACATTCGGTGGAGGAATATCATGAGCTTAAACTTATGGTGGTACGAAAAGACACTTTTTGTCATTAGAGAGGAATTTTTCCACTCAAAAGCTACATGTTGGCCTCATTCTCCTTTGGTTCTTTTGTACTTATTTCTTTACAAATATGCATTTGAAGTAAGTTTTAATTGAGCTCTACGAAATTATATCACATACAATGGATTAATAACATCGATATTAAATTTATGTCCTCTCAAAAGCTATTTGTTTGCCTCTTTACCCATTTGTCTTACCCTAAACCCTAAACCCTAAAATCTAAACCCTAAACACCCATATTTAGGTTAGCTCTACGAACTTGCATCACATTCGGTAAAGGAATATCATGATGAGCTTAAACTTATGGTAGTACAAAAAGACACTTTTTGTCATTAGAGAGTAATTTCTCCACTCAAAGGTTATATGTTGGCCTCATTCTCCTTTGGTGCAAATGTACTTATTTCGTTACAATTCTCCATTTGTTGTAAATTTTAGTTGAGTTCTACGAACTCATATCACATACAATGAATTAATAACATCTATTTTATATTTATGTCCTCTCAAAAGCTATACGTTGGCCTCTTTATACTTTTTTCCTACTCTAAACCCTAAACCCTAAACACCCATATTTAGTTGAGCTCTACGAACTTGAATCACATTCGGTGGAGGAATATCATGAGCTTAAACTTATGGTGGTACAAAAAGACACTTTTTGTCCTTAGAGAGGAATTTTTCCACTCAAAAGCTACATGTTGGCCTCATTCTCCTTTGGTTCTTTTGTACTTATTTCTTTACAAATCTGCATTTGTAGTAAGTTTTAATTGAGCTCTACGAAATTATATCACATACAATGGATTAATAACATCGATATTAAATTTATGTCCTCTCAAAAGCTATTTGTTTGCCTCTTTACCCATTTGTCTTACCCTAAACCCTAAACCCTAAAACCTAAACCCTAAACACCCAAATTTAGTTGAGCTCTACGAACTTGCATCACATTCGGTAAAGGAATATCATGAGCTTAAACTTAAGGTAGTACAAAAAGAAACTTTTTGTCATTAGAGAGGAATTTCACCACTCAAAAGCTATATGTTGGCCTCATTCTCCTATGGTTCAAATGTACTTATTTCGTTACAATTCTCCATTTGTTGTAAGTTTTAGTTGAGTTCTACGAACTCATATCACATACAATGAATTAATAACATCAATTTTATATTTATGTCCTCTCAAAAGCTATACGTTGGCCTCTTTATACTTTTTTCCTACTCTAAACCCTAAACCCTAAACACCCACATTTAGTTGAGCTCTACGAACTTGAATCACATTCGGTGGAGGAATATCATGAGCTTAAACTTATGGTGGTACGAAAAGACACTTTTTGTCATTAGAGAGGAATTTTTCCACTCAAAAGCTACATGTTGGCCTCATTCTCCTTTGGTTCTTTTGTACTTATTTCTTTACAAATCTGCATTTGTAGTAAGTTTTAATTGAGCTCTAAGAAATTATATCACATACAATGGATTAATAACATCGATATTAAATTTATGTCCTCTCAAAAGCTATTTGTTTGCCTCTTTACCCATTTGTCTTACCCTAAACCCTAAACCCTAAAATCTAAACCCTAAACACCCATATTTAGGTTAGCTCTACGAACTTGCATCACATTCGGTAAAGGAATATCATGAGCTTAAACTTATGGTAGTACAAAAAGACACTTTTTGTCATTAGAGAGTAATTTATCCACTCAAAGGTTATATGTTGGCCTCATTCTCCTTTGGTGCAAATGTACTTATTTCGTTACAATTCTCCATTTGTTGTAAGTTTTAGTTGAGTTCTATGAACTCATATCACATACAATGAATTAATAACATCTATTTTATATTTATGTCCTATCAAAAGCTATACGTTGGCCTCTTTATACTTTTTCATACTCTAAACCCTAAACCCTAAACACCCACATTTAGTTGAGCTCTACGAACTTGCATCACATTCGGTGGAGGAATATCATGAGCTTAAACTTATGGTGGTACGAAAAGACACTTTTTGTCATTAGAGAGGAATTTTTCCACTCAAAAGCTACATGTTGGCCTCATTCTCCTTTGGTTCTTTTGTACTTATTTCTTTACAAATATGCATTTGTAGTAAGTTTTAATTGAGCTCTACGAAATTATATCACATACAATGGATTAATAACATCGATATTAAATTTATGTCCTCTCAAAAGCTATTTGTTTGCCTCTTTACCCATTTGTCTTACCCTAAACCCTAAACCCTAAAATCTAAACCCTAAACACCCATATTTAGGTTAGCTCTACGAACTTGCATCACATTCGGTAAAGGAATATCATGATGAGCTTAAACTTATGGTAGTACAAAAAGACACTTTTTGTCATTAGAGAGTAATTTCTCCACTCAAAGTTATATGTTGGCCTCATTCTCCTTTGGTGCAAATGTACTTATTTCGTTACAATTCTCCATTTGTTGTAAGTTTTAGTTGAGTTCTACGAACTCATATCACATACAATGAATTAATAACATCTATTTTATATTTATGTCCTCTCAAAAGCTATACGTTGGCCTCTTTATACTTTTTTCCTACTCTAAACCCTAAACCCTAAACA
>NC_080046.1:34232152-34284331 GCF_012489685.1 Lotus japonicus | reverse complement strand
CATATAGCTTATGATTGGAAAAATTATTCTCTTTTGACAAAAAAGTGTCTTGTTGTACACAATAAATTTAAGCTCATGATATTCCTCCACCGAATGTGATGCAAGTTCGTAGAGCTCAACTAAATATGGGTGTTTATGGTTTAGGGTTTAAGGTTTAGGTTTTAGGGTAGCACAAAAGGAAAAAGAGGCTAACATATAGCTTTTGAGAGGACATAAATTTAAAATCGATGTTATTAATCCATTGTATGTCATATGAGTTCGTAGAGCTCAACTAAAACTTGCTACAAACGGAGAGTTGTAATGAAATAAGTACAGTAGAACCAAAGGAGAATGAGGCCTACATATAGCTTTTGAGTGGAGAAATTTCCTCTCTAATGACAAAAAGTATCTTGTTGTACCACAATAAGTTTAAGCTCAAGATATTCCTCCACCGAATGTGATGCAAGTTCGTAGAGCTCAACTAAATATGGGTGTTTAGGGTTTTAGGGTTTAAGGTTTAGGGTAGGACAAAAGGATAAAGAGTTCAAATATATACCTTTTGAGGGAACATAAATTCAAAATCGAAGTCATTAATCGATTGTATGTGAGACGAGTTCGTAGAGCTCAACTGAAACATACTACAAATGGAGAATTGTAACGAAATAAGTACAGTAGAACCAAAGGAAATTGAGGCCAACATATAGCTTATGAGTGGAAAATTATTTCTCTAATGAAAAAAGTGTCTTTTTGTACCACATAAGTTTAAGATCATGATATTCCTCCACCGAATGTGATTCAAGTTCGTAGAGCTCAACTAAAATGGGTGTTTATGGTTTAGGGTTTAAGGTTTAGGGTTTAAGGTAGGACAAAAGGAACAAGAGCCCAACATATAGCTTTTGAGAGGACATAAATTTAAAATCGATGTTATCAATCAATTGTATGTCAAATGAGTTCGTAGAGCTCATATAAACTTACTACAAATGGAGAATTCTAACGAAATAAGTACAGAAGAACCAAAGGAGAATGAGGCCAACATATAGCTTTTGAGTGGAGAAATTCCTCTCTAATGACAAAAAGTGTGTTGTTGTACCACAATAAGTTTAAGCTCATGATATTACTCCACCGAATATGATGCAAGTTCGTTGAGCTCAACTAAATATGGGTGTTTAGGGTTTAGGGTTTAAGGTTTAGGGTTTCGGGTAGCACAAAAGGAAAAAGAGGCCAACAAATAGCTTTTGAGAGGACATAAATTTAAAATCGATGTTATTAATCCATTGTATGTCATATGAGTTCGTAGAGCTCAACTAAAACTTACTACAAATTGAGAATTGTAACGAAATAAGTACAGTAGAACCAAAGGAGAATGAGGCCTACATATAGCTTTTGAGTGGAGAAATTCCTCTCTAATGACAAAAAGTGTCTTGTTGTACCACAATAAGTTTAAGCTCATGATATTCCTCCACCGAAGGTGATGCAAGTTCGTAGAGCTCAACTAAATATGGGTGTTTATGGTTTAGGGTTTAAGGTTTAGGGTTTCGGGTAGCACAAAAGGAAATAGAGGCCAACATATAGCTTTTGAGAGGACATAAATTTAAAATCGATGTTATTAATCCATTGTATGTCATATGAGTTCGTAGAGCTCAACTAAAACTTACTACAAACGGAGAGTTGTAACGAAATAAGTACAGTAGAACCAAAGGAGAATGAGGCCTACATATAGCTTTTGAGTGGAGAAATTCCTCTCTAATGACAAAAAGTGTCTTGTTGTACCACAATAAGTTTAAGCTCAAGATATTCCTCCACCGAATGTGATGCAAGTTCGTAGAGCTCAACTAAATATGGGTGTTAGGGTTTAGGGTTTAAGGTTTAGGGTAGGACAAAAGGATAAAGAGTCAAATATATACCTTTTGAGGGGACATAAATTCAAAATCGAAGTCATTAATCGATTGTATGTGAGACGAGTTCGTAGAGCTCAACTGAAACATACTACAAATGGAGAATTGTAACGAAATAAGTACAGTAGAACCAAAGGAAATTGAGGCCAACATATAGCTTATGAGTGGAAAAATTATTCTCTAATGACAAAAAGTGTCTTTTTGTACCACAATAAGTTTAAGATCATGATATTCCTCCACCGAATGTGATTCAAGTTCGTAGAGCTCAACTAAAAATGGGTGTTTATGGTTTAGGGTTTAAGGTTTAGGGTTTAAGGTAGGACAAAAGGAACAAGAGCCCAACATATAGCTTTTGAGAGGACATAAATTTAAAATCGATGTTATCAATCAATTGTATGTCAAATGAGTTCGTAGAGCTCATATAAACTTACTACAAATGGAGAATTCTAACGAAATAAGTACAGAAGAACCAAAGGAGAATGAGGCCAACATATAGCTTTTGAGTGGAGAAATTCCTCTCTAATGACAAAAAGTGTGTTGTTGTACCACAATAAGTTTAAGCTCATGATATTACTCCACCGAATATGATGCAAGTTCGTTGAGCTCAACTAAATATGGGTGTTTAGGGTTTAGGGTTTAAGGTTTAGGGTTTAGGAAAGCACAAAAGGAAAAAGAGGCCAACATATAGCTTTTGAGAGGACATAAATTTAAAATTGATGTTATTAATCCATTGTATGTCATATGAGTTCGTAGAGCTCAACTAAAACTTACTACAAATTGAGAATTGTAACGAAATAAGTACAGTAGAACCAAAGGACAATGAGGCCTGCATATAGCTTTTGAGTGGAGAAATGCCTCTCTAATGACAAAAAGTGTCTTGTTGTACCACAATAAGTTTAAGCTCATGATATTCCTCCACCGAAGGTGATGCAAGTTCGTAGAGCTCAACTAAATATGGGTGTTTAGGGTTTAGGGTTTAAGGTTTAGGGTTTCGGGTAGCACAAAAGGAAAAAGAGGCCAACAAATAGCTTTTGAGAGGACATAAATTTAAAATCGATGTTATTAATCCATTGTATGTCATATGAGTTCGTA
This sequence comes from Lotus japonicus, assembly GCF_012489685.1. Taxonomy (NCBI): domain Eukaryota; kingdom Viridiplantae; phylum Streptophyta; class Magnoliopsida; order Fabales; family Fabaceae; genus Lotus; species Lotus japonicus. The sequence continues at coordinate 34,281,365 of NC_080046.1, read as the reverse complement.
GAGCTCAACTAAAACTTACTACAAATTGAGAATTGTAACGAAATAAGTACAGTAGAACCAAAGGAGAATGAGGCCTACATATAGCTTTTGAGTGGAGAAATTCCTCTCTAATGACAAAAAGTGTCTTGTTGTACCACAATAAGTTTAAGCTCATGATATTCCTCCACCGAAGGTGATGCAAGTTCGTAGAGCTCAACTAAATATGGGTGTTTATGGTTTAGGGTTTAAGGTTTAGGGTTTCGGGTAGCACAAAAGGAAATAGAGGCCAACATATAGCTTTTGAGAGGACATAAATTTAAAATCGATGTTATTAATCCATTGTATGTCATATGAGTTCGTAGAGCTCAACTAAAACTTACTACAAACGGAGAGTTGTAACGAAATAAGTACAGTAGAACCAAAGGAGAATGAGGCCTACATATAGCTTTTGAGTGGAGAAATTCCTCTCTAATGACAAAAAGTGTCTTGTTGTACCACAATAAGTTTAAGCTCAAGATATTCCTCCACCGAATGTGATGCAAGTTCGTAGAGCTCAACTAAATATGGGTGTTTAGGGTTTAGGGTTTAAGGTTTAGGGTAGGACAAAAGGATAAAGAGGCCAATATATACCTTTTGAGAGGACATAAATTCAAAATCAAAGTCATTAATCCATTGTATGTGAGACGAGTTCGTAGAGCTCAACTGAAACATACTACAAATGGAGAATTGTAACGAAATAAGTACAGTAGAACCAAAGGAAATTGAGGCCAACATATAGCTTATGATTGGAAAAATTATTCTCTTTTGACAAAAAGTGTCTTGTTGTACCACAATAAATTTAAGCTCATGATATTCCTCCACCGAATGTGATGCAAGTTCGTAGAGCTCAACTAAATATGGGTGTTTATGGTTTAGGGTTTAAGGTTTAGGTTTAGGGTAGCACAAAAGGAAAAAGAGGCTAACATATAGCTTTTGAGAGGACATAAATTTAAAATCGATGTTATTAATCCATTGTATGTCATATGAGTTCGTAGAGCTCAACTAAAACTTGCTACAAACGGAGAGTTGTAATGAAATAAGTACAGTAGAACCAAAGGAGAATGAGGCCTACATATAGCTTTTGAGTGGAGAAATTCCTCTCTAATGACAAAAAGTATCTTGTTGTACCACAATAAGTTTAAGCTCAAGATATTCCTCCACCGAATGTGATGCAAGTTCGTAGAGCTCAACTAAATATGGGTGTTTAGGGTTTAGGGTTTAAGGTTTAGGGTAGGACAAAAGGATAAAGAGTCAAATATATACCTTTTGAGGGGACATAAATTCAAAATCGAAGTCATTAATCGATTGTATGTGAGACGAGTTCGTAGAGCTCAACTGAAACATACTACAAATGGAGAATTGTAACGAAATAAGTACAGTAGAACCAAAGGAAATTGAGGCCAACATATAGCTTATGAGTGGAAAAATTATTCTCTAATGACAAAAAGTGTCTTTTTGTACCACAATAAGTTTAAGATCATGATATTCCTCCACCGAATGTGATTCAAGTTCGTAGAGCTCAACTAAAAATGGGTGTTTATGGTTTAGGGTTTAAGGTTTAGGGTTTAAGGTAGGACAAAAGGAACAAGAGCCCAACATATAGCTTTTGAGAGGACATAAATTTAAAATCGATGTTATCAATCAATTGTATGTCAAATGAGTTCGTAGAGCTCATATAAACTTACTACAAATGGAGAATTCTAACGAAATAAGTACAGAAGAACCAAAGGAGAATGAGGCCAACATATAGCTTTTGAGTGGAGAAATTCCTCTCTAATGACAAAAAGTGTGTTGTTGTACCACAATAAGTTTAAGCTCATGATATTACTCCACCGAATATGATGCAAGTTCGTTGAGCTCAACTAAATATGGGTGTTTAGGGTTTAGGGTTTAAGGTTTAGGGTTTAGGAAAGCACAAAAGGAAAAAGAGGCCAACATATAGCTTTTGAGAGGACATAAATTTAAAATTGATGTTATTAATCCATTGTATGTCATATGAGTTCGTAGAGCTCAACTAAAACTTACTACAAATTGAGAATTGTAACGAAATAAGTACAGTAGAACCAAAGGACAATGAGGCCTGCATATAGCTTTTGAGTGGAGAAATGCCTCTCTAATGACAAAAAGTGTCTTGTTGTACCACAATAAGTTTAAGCTCATGATATTCCTCCACCGAAGGTGATGCAAGTTCGTAGAGCTCAACTAAATATGGGTGTTTAGGGTTTAGGGTTTAAGGTTTAGGGTTTCGGGTAGCACAAAAGGAAAAAGAGGCCAACAAATAGCTTTTGAGAGGACATAAATTTAAAATCGATGTTATTAATCCATTGTATGTCATATGAGTTCGTAGAGCTCAACTAAAACTTACTACAAATTGAGAATTGTAACGAAATAAGTACAGTAGAACCAAAGGAGAATGAGGCCTACATATAGCTTTTGAGTGGAGAAATTCCTCTCTAATGACAAAAAGTGTCTTGTTGTACCACAATAAGTTTAAGCTCATGATATTCCTCCACCGAAGGTGATGCAAGTTCGTAGAGCTCAACTAAATATGGGTGTTTATGGTTTAGGGTTTAAGGTTTAGGGTTTCGGGTAGCACAAAAGGAAATAGAGGCCAACATATAGCTTTTGAGAGGACATAAATTTAAAATCGATGTTATTAATCCATTGTATGTCATATGAGTTCGTAGAGCTCAACTAAAACTTACTACAAACGGAGAGTTGTAACGAAATAAGTACAGTAGAACCAAAGGAGAATGAGGCCTACATATAGCTTTTGAGTGGAGAAATTCCTCTCTAATGACAAAAAGTGTCTTGTTGTACCACAATAAGTTTAAGCTCAAGATATTCCTCCACCGAATGTGATGCAAGTTCGTAGAGCTCAACTAAATATGGGTGTTTAGGGTTTAGGGTTTAAGGTTTAGGGTAGGACAAAAGGATAAAGAGTCAAATATATACCTTTTGAGGGGACATAAATTCAAAATCGAAGTCATTAATCCATTGTATGTGAGACGAGTTCGTAGAGCTCAACTGAAACATACTACAAATGGAGAATTGTAACGAAATAAGTACAGTAGAACCAAAGGAAATTGAGGCCAACCTATAGCTTATGAGTGGAAAAATTATTCTCTAATGACAAAAAGTGTCTTGTTGTACCACAATAAGTTTAAGCTCAAGATATTCCTCCACCGAATGTGATGCAAGTTGGTAGAGCTCAATTAAATATGGGTGTTTAGGGTTTAGGGTTTAAGGTTTAGGGTAGGACAAAAGGATAAAGAGGCCAATATATACCTTTTGAGAGGACATAAATTCAAAATCAAAGTCATTAATCCATTGTATGTGAGACGAGTTCGTAGAGCTCAACTGAAACATACTACAAATGGAGAATTGTAACGAAATAAGTACAGTAGAACCAAAGGAAATTGAGGCCAACATATAGCTTATGATTGGAAAAATTATTCTCTTTTGACAAAAAGTGTCTTGTTGTACCACAATAAATTTAAGCTCATGATATTCCTCCACCGAATGTGATGCAAGTTCGTAGAGGTCAACTAAATATGGGTGTTTAGGGTTTAGGGTTTTAGGTTCCGGGTTTAGGGTAGCACAAAAGGAAAAAAATCCCAACATATAGCTTTTGAGAGGACATAAATTTAAAATCGATGTTATTAATCCATTGTATGTCATATGAGTTCGTAGAGCTCAACTAAAACTTACTACAAACGGAGAGTTGTAACGAAATAAGTACAGTAGAACCAAAGGAGAATGAGGCCTACATATAGCTTTTGAGTGGAGAAATTCCTCTCTAATGACAAAAAGTGTCTTGTTGTACCACAATAAGTTTAAGCTCAAGATAGTCCTCCACCGAATGTGATGCAAGTTCGTAGAGCTCAACTAAATATGGGTGTTTAGGGTTTAGGGTTTAAGGTTTAGGGTAGGACAAAAGGATAAAGAGTCAAATATATACCTTTTGAGGGGACATAAATTCAAAATCGAAGTCATTAATCCATTGTATGTGAGACGAGTTCGTAGAGCTCAACTGAAACATACTACAAATGGAGAATTGTAACGAAATAAGTACAGTAGAACCAAAGGAAATTGAGGCCAACCTATAGCTTATGAGTGGAAAAATTATTCTCTAATGACAAAAAGTGTCTTGTTGTACCACAATAAGTTTAAGCTCAAGATATTCCTCCACCGAATGTGATGCAAGTTGGTAGAGCTCAATTAAATATGGGTGTTTAGGGTTTAGGGTTTAAGGTTTAGTGTAGGACAAAAGGATAAAGAGGCCAATATATACCTTTTGAGAGGACATAAATTCAAAATCAAAGTCATTAATCCATTGTATGTGAGACGAGTTCGTAGAGCTCAACTGAAACATACTACAAATGGAGAATTGTAACGAAATAAGTACAGTAGAACCAAAGGAAATTGAGGCCAACATATAGCTTATGATTGGAAAAATTATTCTCTTTTGACAAAAAGTGTCTTGTTGTACCACAATAAATTTAAGCTCATGATATTCCTCCACCGAATGTGATGCAAGTTCGTAGAGGTCAACTAAATATGGGTGTTTAGGGTTTAGGGTTTTAGGTTCAGGGTTTAGGGTAGCACAAAAGGAAAAAAATGCCAACATATAGCTTTTGAGAGGACATAAATTTAAAATCGATGTTATTAATCCATTGTATGTCATATGAGTTCGTAGAGCTCAACTAAAACTTACTACAAACGGAGAGTTGTAACGAAATAAGTACAGTAGAACCAAAGGAGAATGAGGCCTACATATAGCTTTTGAGTGGAGAAATTCCTCTCTAATGACAAAAAGTGTCTTGTTGTACCACAATAAGTTTAAGCTCAAGATAGTCCTCCACCGAATGTGATGCAAGTTCGTAGAGCTCAACTAAATATGGGTGTTTAGGGTTTAGGGTTTAAGGTTTAGGGTAGGACAAAAGGATAAAGAGTCAAATATATACCTTTTGAGGGGACATAAATTCAAAATCGAAGTCATTAATCCATTGTATGTGAGACGAGTTCGTAGAGCTCAACTGAAACATACTACAAATGGAGAATTGTAACGAAATAAGTACAGTAGAACCAAAGGAAATTGAGGCCAACCTATAGCTTATGAGTGGAAAAATTATTCTCTAATGACAAAAAGTGTCTTGTTGTACCACAATAAGTTTAAGCTCAAGATATTCCTCCACCGAATGTGATGCAAGTTGGTAGAGCTCAATTAAATATGGGTGTTTAGGGTTTAGGGTTTAAGGTTTAGGGTAGGACAAAAGGATAAAGAGGCCAATATATACCTTTTGAGAGGACATAAATTCAAAATCAAAGTCATTAATCCATTGTATGTGAGACGAGTTCGTAGAGCTCAACTGAAACATACTACAAATGGAGAATTGTAACGAAATAAGTACAGTAGAACCAAAGGAATTTGAGGCCAACATATAGCTTATGATTGGAAAAATTATTCTCTTTTGACAAAAAGTGTCTTGTTGTACCACAATAAATTTAAGCTCATGATATTCCTCCACCGAATGTGATGCAAGTTCGTAGAGGTCAACTAAATATGGGTGTTTAGGGTTTAGGGTTTTAGGTTCAGGGTTTAGGGTAGCACCAAAGGAAAAAAATGCCAACATATAGCTTTTGAGAGGACATAAATTTAAAATCGATGTTATTAATCCATTGTATTTTATATGAGTTCGTAGAGCTCAACTAAAACTTACTACAAACGGAGAGTTGTAACGAAATAAGTACAGTAGAACCAAAGGAGAATGAGGCCTACATATAGCTTTTGAGTGGAGAAATTCCTCTCTAATGACAAAAAGTGTCTTGTTGTACCACAATAAGTTTAAGCTCAAGATAGTCCTCCACCGAATGTGATGCAAGTTCGTAGAGCTCAACTAAATATGGGTGTTTAGGGTTTAGGGTTTAAGGTTTTGGGTAGGACAAAAGGATAAAGAGGCCAATATATACCTTTTGAGAGGAGATAAATTCAAAATCGAAGTCATTAATCCATTGTATGTGAGACGAGTTCGTAGAGCTCAACTGAAACATACTACAAATGGAGAATTGTAACGAAATAAGTACAGTAGAACCAAAGGAGAATGAGGCCTACATATAGCTTTTGAGTGGACAAATTCCTCTCTAATGACAAAAAGTGTCTTGTTGTACCACAATAAGTTTAAGCTCAAGATATTCCTCCACCGAATGTGATGCAAGTTGGTAGAGCTCAATTAAATATGGGTGTTTAGGGTTTAGGGTTTAAGGTTTAGGGTAGGACAAAAGGATAAAGAGGCCAATATATACCTTTTGAGAGGACATAAATTCAAAATCAAAGTCATTAATCCATTGTATGTGAGACGAGTTCGTAGAGCTCAACTGAAACATACTACAAATGGAGAATTGTAACGAAATAAGTACAGTAGAACCAAAGGAAATTGAGGCCAACATATAGCTTATGATTGGAAAAATTATTCTCTGATGACAAAAAGTGTCTTGTTGTACCACAATAAATTTAAGCTCATGATATTCCTCCACCGAATGTGATTCAAGTTCGTAGAGCTCAACTAAAAATGGGTGTTTATGGTTTAGGGTTTAAGGTTTAGGGTTTCGGGTAGCACAAAAGGAAAAAGAGGCCAACATATAGCTTTTTAGAGGACATAAATTTAAAATCGATGTTATTAATCCATTGTATGTCATATGAGTTCGTAGAGCTCAACTAAAACTTACTACAAACGGAGAGTTGTAACGAAATAAGTACAGTAGAACCAAAGGAGAATGAGGCCTACATATAGCTTTTGAGTGGAGAAATTCCTCTCTAATGACAAAAAGTGTCTTGTTGTACCACAATAAGTTTAAGCTCATGATATTCCTCCACCGAAGGTGATGCAAGTTCGTAGAGCTCAACTAAATATGGGTGTTTATGGTTTAGGGTTTAAGGTTTAGGGTTTCGGGTAGCACAAAAGGAAATAGAGGCCAACATATAGCTTTTGAGAGGACATAAATTTAAAATCGATGTTATTAATCCATTGTATGTCATATGAGTTCGTAGAGCTCAACTAAAACTTACAACAAATTGAGAATTGTAACGAAATAAGTACAGTAGAACCAAAGGACAATGAGGCCTACATATAGCTTTTGAGTGGAGAAATGCCTCTCTAATGACAAAAAGTGTCTTGTTGTACCACAATAAGTTTAAGCTCATGATATTCCTCCACCGAAGGTGATGCAAATTCGTAGAGCTCAACTAAATATGGGTGTTTATGGTTTAGGGTTTAAGGTTTAGGGTTTCGGGTAGCACAAAAGGAAATAGAGGCCAACATATAGCTTTTGAGAGGACATAAATTTAAAATCGATGTTATTAATCCATTGTATGTCATATGAGTTCGTAGAGCTCAACTAAAACTTACTACAAATTGAGAATTGTAACGAAATAAGTCCAGTAGAACCAAAGGACAATGAGGCCTACATATAGCTTTTGAGTGGAGAAATGCCTCTCTAATGACAAAAAGTGTCTTGTTGTAACACAATAAGTTTAAGCTCATGATATTCCTCCACCAAAGGTCATGCAAGTTCGTAGAGCTCAACTAAATATGGTTGTTTAGGGTTTAGGGTTTAAGGTTTAGGTTAGGACAAAAGGATAAAGAGGCCAATATATACTTTTTGAAACGACATAAATTCAAAATCGAAGTCATTAATCCATTGTATGTGATACGATTTCTTAAAGCTCAACTGAAACTTACTACAAATGGATAATTGTAACGAAATAAGTACAGTAGAACCAAAGGAGAATGAGGCCCTTATGAGTGGAGAAATTATTCTCTAATGACAAAAAGTGTCTTTTTGTACCACAATAAGTTTAAGCTCATGATATTCCTCCACCGAATGTGATGCAAGTTCGTAGAGCTCAACTAAATATGGGTGTTTATGGTTTAGGGTTTAAGGTTTAGGTTTTAGGGTAGCACAAAAGGAAAAAGAGGCTAACATATAGCTTTTGAGAGGACATAAATTTAAAATCGATGTTATTAATTCATTGTATGTCATATGAGTTCGTAGAGCTCAACTAAAACTTGCTACAAACGGAGAGTTGTAATGAAATAAGATCAGTAGAACCAAAGGAGAATGAGGCCTACATATAGCTTTTGAGTGGAGAAATTCCTCTCTAATGACAAAAAGTATCTTGTTGTACCAAAATAAGTTTAAGCTCAAGATATTCCTCCACCGAATGTGATGCAAGTTCGTAGAGCTCAACTAAATATGGGTGTTTAGGGTTTAGGGTTTAAGGTTTAGGGTAGGACAAAAGGATAAAGAGTCAAATATATACCTTTTGAGGGGACATAAATTCAAAATCGAAGTCATTAATCGATTGTATGTGAGACGAGTTCGTAGAGCTCAACTGAAACATACTACAAATGGAGAATTGTAACGAAATAAGTACAGTAGAACCAAAGGAAATTGAGGCCAACATATAGCTTATGAGTGGAAAAATTATTCTCTAATGACAAAAAGTGTCTTTTTGTACCACAATAAGTTTAAGATCATGATATTCCTCCACCGAATGTGATTCAAGTTCGTAGAGCTCAACTAAAAATGGGTGTTTATGGTTTAGGGTTTAAGGTTTAGGGTTTAAGGTAGGACAAAAGGAACAAGAGCCCAACATATAGCTTTTGAGAGGACATAAATTTAAAATCGATGTTATCAATCAATTGTATGTCAAATGAGTTCGTAGAGCTCATATAAACTTACTACAAATGGAGAATTCTAACGAATTAAGTACAGAAGAACCAAAGGAGAATGAGGCCAACATATAGCTTTTGAGTGGAGAAATTCCTCTCTAATGACAAAAAGTGTCTTGTTGTACCACAATAAGTTTAAGCTCATGATATTACTCCACCGAATATGATGCAAGTTCGTAGAGCTCAACTAAATATGGGTGTTTAGGGTTTAGGGTTTAAGGTTTAGGGTTTAGGAAAGCACAAAAGGAAAAAGAGGCCAACATATAGCTTTTGAGAGGACATAAATTTAAAATTGATGTTATTAATCCATTGTATGTCATATGAGTTCGTAGAGCTCAACTAAAACTTACTACAAATTGAGAATTGTAACGAAATAAGTACAGTAGAACCAAAGGGCAATGAGGCCTGCATATAGCTTTTGAGTGGAGAAATGCCTCTCTAATGACAAAAAGTGTCTTGTTGTACCACAATAAGTTTAAGCTCATGATATTCCTCCACCGAAGGTGATGCAAGTTCGTAGAGCTCAACTAAATATGGGTGTTTAGGGTTTAGGGTTTAAGGTTTAGGGTTTCGGGTAGCACAAAAGGAAAAAGAGGCCAACATATAGCTTTTGAGAGGACATAAATTTAAAATCGATGTTATTAATCCATTGTATGTCATATGAGTTCGTAGAGCTCAACTAAAACTTACTACAAATTGAGAATTGTAACGAAATAAGTACAGTAGAACCAAAGGAGAATGAGGCCTACATATAGCTTTTGAGTGGAGAAATTCCTCTCTAATGACAAAAAGTGTCTTGTTGTACCACAATAAGTTTAAGCTCATGATATTCCTCCACCGAAGGTGATGCAAGTTCGTAGAGCTCAACTAAATATGGGTGTTTATGGTTTAGGGTTTAAGGTTTAGGGTTTCGGGTAGCACAAAAGGAAATAGAGGCCAACATATAGCTTTTGAGAGGACATAAATTTAAAATCGATGTTATTAATCCATTGTATGTCATATGAGTTCGTAGAGCTCAACTAAAACTTACTACAAACGGAGAGTTGTAACGAAATAAGTACAGTAGAACCAAAGGAGAATGAGGCCTACATATAGCTTTTGAGTGGAGAAATTCCTCTCTAATGACAAAAAGTGTCTTGTTGTACCACAATAAGTTTAAGCTCAAGATATTCCTCCACCGAATGTGATGCAAGTTCGTAGAGCTCAACTATATATGGGTGTTTAGGGTTTAGGGTTTAAGGTTTAGGGTAGGACAAAAGGATAAAGAGTCAAATATATACCTTTTGAGGGGACATAAATTCAAAATCGAAGTCATTAATCCATTGTATGTGAGACGAGTTCGTAGAGCTCAACTGAAACATACTACAAATGGAGAATTGTAACGAAATAAGTACAGTAGAACCAAAGGAAATTGAGGCCAACCTATAGCTTATGAGTGGAAAAATTATTCTCTAATGACAAAAAGTGTCTTGTTGTACCACAATAAGTTTAAGCTCAAGATATTCCTCCACCGAATGTGATGCAAGTTGGTAGAGCTCAATTAAATATGGGTGTTTAGGGTTTAGGGTTTAAGGTTTAGGGTAGGACAAAAGGATAAAGAGGCCAACATATACCTTTTGAGAGGACATAAATTCAAAATCAAAGTCATTAATCCATTGTATGTGAGACGAGTTCGTAGAGCTCAACTGAAACATACTACAAATGGAGAATTGTAACGAAATAAGTACAGTAGAACCAAAGGAATTTGAGGCCAACATATAGCTTATGATTGGAAAAATTATTCTCTTTTGACAAAAAGTGTCTTGTTGTACCACAATAAATTTAAGCTCATGATATTCCTCCACCGAATGTGATGCAAGTTCGTAGAGGTCAACTAAATATGGGTGTTTAGGGTTTAGGGTTTTAGGTTCAGGGTTTAGGGTAGCACAAAAGGAAAAAAATGCCAACATATAGCTTTTGAGAGGACATAAATTTAAAATCGATGTTATTAATCCATTGTATGTCATATGAGTTCGTAGAGCTCAACTAAAACTTACTACAAACGGAGAGTTGTAACGAAATAAGTACAGTAGAACCAAAGGAGAATGAGGCCTACATATAGCTTTTGAGTGGAGAAATTCCTCTCTAATGACAAAAAGTGTCTTGTTGTACCACAATAAGTTTAAGCTCAAGATAGTCCTCCACCGAATGTGATGCAAGTTCGTAGAGCTCAACTAAATATGGGTGTTTAGGGTTTAGGGTTTAAGGTTTAGGGTAGGACAAAAGGATAAAGAGGCCAATATATACCTTTTGAGAGGAGATAAATTCAAAATCGAAGTCATTAATCCATTGTATGTGAGACGAGTTCGTAGAGCTCAACTGAAACATACTACAAATGGAGAATTGTAACGAAATAAGTACAGTAGAACCAAAGGAGAATGAGGCCTACATATAGCTTTTGAGTGGAGAAATTCCTCTCTAATGACAAAAAGTGTCTTGTTGTACCACAATAAGTTTAAGCTCAAGATATTCCTCCACCGAATGTGATGCAAGTTGGTAGAGCTCAATTAAATATGGGTGTTTAGGGTTTAGGGTTTAAGGTTTAGGGTAGGACAAAAGGATAAAGAGGCCAATATATACCTTTTGAGAGGACATAAATTCAAAATCAAAGTCATTAATCCATTGTATGTGAGACGAGTTCGTAGAGCTCAACTGAAACATACTACAAATGGAGAATTGTAACGAAATAAGTACAGTAGAACCAAAGGAAATTGAGGCCAACATATAGCTTATGATTGGAAAAATTATTCTCTGATGACAAAAAGTGTCTTGTTGTACCACAATAAATTTAAGCTCATGATATTCCTCCACCGAATGTGATTCAAGTTCGTAGAGCTCAACTAAAAATGGGTGTTTATGGTTTAGGGTTTAAGGTTTAGGGTTTCGGGTAGCACAAAAGGAAAAAGAGGCCAACATATAGCTTTTTAGAGGACATAAATTTAAAATCGATGTTATTAATCCATTGTATGTCATATGAGTTCGTAGAGCTCAACTAAAACTTACTACAAACGGAGAGTTGTAACGAAATAAGTACAGTAGAACCAAAGGAGAATGAGGCCTACATATAGCTTTTGAGTGGAGAAATTCCTCTCTAATGACAAAAAGTGTCTTGTTGTACCACAATAAGTTTAAGCTCATGATATTCCTCCACCGAAGGTGATGCAAGTTCGTAGAGCTCAACTAAATATGGGTAGTAAGGGTTTAGGGTTTAAGGTTTAGGGTTTAGGGTAGCACAAAAGGAAAAAGAGGCCAATATATACCTTTTAAGAGGACATAAATTCAAAATCGAAGTCATTAATCCATTGTATGTGAGACGACTTCGAAGAGCTCAACTGAAACATACTACAAATGGAGAATTGTAACGAAATAAGTACAGTAGAACCAAATGAGAATGACGCCAACATATAGCTTTTGAGTGGAGAAATTATTCTCTAATGACAAATAGTGTCTTGTTGTACCACAATAAGTATAAGCTCATGATATTCCTCCACCGAATGTGATGCAAGTTCGTAGAGCTCAACTAAATATAAGTGATTATGGTTTAGGGTTTAAGGTTTAGGGTTTAGGGTCGGACAAAAGGATAAAGAGGCCAACATATAGCCTTTGAGAGGACAGAAATTTAAAATCGATGTTATTAATCCATTGTATGTCAAATGAGTTCCTAGAGCTCAACTAAAACTTACTACAAATGGAGAATTGTAACGAAATAAGTACAGTAGAACCAAAGGAGAAATGAGGCCAACATATAGCTTTTGACTGGAGAAATTATTCTCTAATAACAAAAAGTGTCTTGTTGTACCACAATAAGTATAAGCTCATGATATTCGTCTTCCGAATGTGATGCAAGTTCGTAGAGCTCAACTAAATATGGGCGATTATGGTTTAGGGTTTAAGGTTTAGGGTTTAGGGTCGGACAAAAGGATAAAGAGGCCAACATATAGCCTTTGAGAGGACAGAAATTTAAAATCTATGTTATTAATCCATTGTATGTCAAATGAGTTCCTAGAGCTCAACTAAAACTTACTACAAATGGAGAATTGTAACGAAATAAGTACAGTAGAACCAAAGGAGAATGAGGCCAAATATAGCTTTTGAGTGGAGAAATTCCTCTCTAATGACAAAAAGTGTCTTGTTGTACCACAATAAGTATAAGCTCATGATATTCCTCCACCGAATGTGATGCAAGTTCGTAGAGCTCAACTAAATATGGGTGATTATGGTTTAGGTTTTAAGGTTTAGGGTTTAGGGTAGGACAAAAGAATAAAGAGGCCAACATATAGCCTTTGAGAGGACAGAAATTTAAAATCGATGTTATTAATCCATTGTATGTCAAAAGAGTTCCTAGAGCTCAACTAAAACTTAGTACAAATGGAGAATTATAACGAAATAAGTACAGTAGAACCAAAGGAGAATGAGGCCAACATATAGCTTTTGAGTGGAGAAATGCCTCTCTAATGACAAAAAGTGTCTTGTTGTACCACAATAAGTTTAAGCTCATGATATTCCTCCACCGAATGTGATGCAAGTTCGTAGAGCTCAACTAAATATGGGTGATTATTGTTTAGGTTTTAAGGTTTAGGGTTTAGGGTAGGACAAAAGGATAAAGAGGCCAACATATAGCCTTTGAGAGGACAGAAATTTAAAATCGATGTTATTAATCCATTGTATGTCAAATGAGTTCCTAGAGCTCAACTAAAACTTACTACAAATGGAGAATTGTAACGAAATAAGTACAGTAGAACCAAAGGAGAATGAGGCCAACATATAGCTTTTGAGTGGAGAAATTCCTCTCTAATGACAAAAAGTGTCTTGTTGTACCACAATAAGTATAAGCTCATGATATTCCTCCACCGAATGTGATGCAAGTTCGTAGAGCTCAACTAAATATGGGTGATTATGGTTTAGGTTTTAAGGTTTAGGGTTTAGGGTAGGACAAAAGAATAAAGAGGACAACATATAGCCTTTGAGAGGACAGAAATTTAAAATCGGTGTTATTAATCCATTGTATGTCAAAAGAGTTCCTAGAGCTCAACTAAAACTTAGTACAAACGGAGAATTGTAACGAAATAAGTACAGTAGAACCAAAGGAGAATGAGGCCAACATATAGCTTTTGAGTGGAGAAATGCCTCTCTAATGACAAAAAGTGTCTTGTTGTACCACAATAAATTTAAGCTCATGATATTCCTCCACCGAATGTGAAGCAAGTTCGTAGAGCTCAACTAAATATGGGTGTTTATGGTTTAGGGTTTAAGTATTAGGGTTTAGGGTAGGACAACAGGAAAAAGAGGCCAACATATAGATTTTGAGAGGACATAAATTTAAAATCGATGTTATTAATCCATTGTATGTCATATGAGTTCGTAGAGCTCAACTAAAACTTACTACAAATGGAGAATTGTAACGAAATAAGTACAGTAGAACCAAAGGAGAATGAGGCCAACATATAGCTTTTGAGTGGAGAAATTATTCTCTAATGACAAAAAGTGTCTTGTTGTACCACAATAAGTTTAAGCTCATGATATTCCTCCACCGAATGTGATGCAAGTTCGTAGAGCTCAACTAAATATGGGTAGTAAGGGTTTAGGGTTTAAGGTTTAGGGTTTAGGGTAGCACAAAAGGAAAAAGAGGCCAATATATACCTTTTATGAGGACATAAATTCAAAATCGAAGTCATTAATCCATTGTATGTGAGACGAGTTCGTAGAGCTCAACTGAAACATACTACAAATGGAGAATTGTAACGAAATAAGTACAGTAGAACCAAAGGAGAATGACGCCAACATATAGCTTTTGAGTGGAGAAATTATTCTCTAATGACAAATAGTGTCTTGTTGTACCACAATAAGTATAAGCTCATGATATTCCTCCACCGAATGTGATGCAAGTTCGTAGAGCTCAACTAAATATAAGTGATTATGGTTTAGGGTTTAAGGTTTAGGGTTTAGGGTCGGACAAAAGGATAAAGAGGCCAACATATAGCCTTTGAGAGGACAGAAATTTAAAATCGATGTTATTAATCCATTGTATGTCATATGAGTTCGTAGAGCTCAACTAAAACTTACTACAAATGGAGAATTGTAACGAAATAAGTACAGTAGAACCAAAGGAGAATGAGGCCAACATATAGCTTTTGAGTGGAGAAATTATTCTCTAATGACAAAAAGTGTCTTGTTGTACCACAATAAGTTTAAGCTCATGATATTCCTCCACCGAATGTGATGCAAGTTCGTAGAGCTCAACTAAATATGGGTAGTAAGGGTTTAGGGTTTAAGGTTTAGGGTTTAGGGTAGCACAAAAGGAAAAAGAGGCCAATATATACCTTTTAAGAGGACATAAATTCAAAATCGAAGTCATTAATCCATTGTATGTGAGACGAGTTCGTAGAGCTCAACTGAAACATACTACAAATGGAGAATTGTAACGAAATAAGTACAGTAGAACCAAAGGAGAATGACGCCAACATATAGCTTTTGAGTGGAGAAATTATTCTCTAATGACAAATAGTGTCTTGTTGTACCACAATAAGTATAAGCTCATGATATTCCTCCACCGAATGTGATGCAAGTTCGTAGAGCTCAACTAAATATAAGTGATTATGGTTTAGGGTTTAAGGTTTAGGGTTTAGGGTCGGACAAAAGGATAAAGAGGCCAACATATAGCCTTTGAGAGGACAGAAATTTAAAATCGATGTTATTAATCCATTGTATGTCAAAAGAGTTCCTAGAGCTCAACTAAAACTTAGTACAAACGGAGAATTGTAACGAAATAAGTACAGTAGAACCAAAGGAGAATGAGGCCAACATATAGCTTTTGAGTGGAGAAATGCCTCTCTAATGACAAAAAGTGTCTTGTTGTACCACAATAAATTTAAGCTCATGATATTCCTCCACCGAATGTGAAGCAAGTTCGTAGAGCTCAACTAAATATGGGTGATTATTGTTTAGGTTTTAAGGTTTAGGGTTTAGAGTAGGACAAAAGGATAAAGAGGCCAACATATAGCCTTTGAGAGGACAGAAATTTAAAATCGATGTTATTAATCCATTGTATGTCAAATGAGTTCCTAGAGCTCAACTAAAACTTACTACAAATGGAGAATTGTAACGAAATAAGTACAGTAGAACCAAAGGAGAATGAGGCCAACATATAGCTTTTGAGTGGAGAAATTCCTCTCTAATGACAAAAAGTGTCTTGTTGTACCACAATAAGTATAAGCTCATGATATTCCTCCACCGAATGTGATGCAAGTTCGTAGAGCTCAACTAAATATGGGTGATTATGGTTTAGGTTTTAAGGTTTAGGGTTTAGGGTAGGACAAAAGAATAAAGAGGACAACATATAGCCTTTGAGAGGACAGAAATTTAAAATCGGTGTTATTAATCCATTGTATGTCAAAAGAGTTCCTAGAGCTCAACTAAAACTTAGTACAAACGGAGAATTGTAACGAAATAAGTACAGTAGAACCAAAGGAGAATGAGGCCAACATATAGCTTTTGAGTGGAGAAATGCCTCTCTAATGACAAAAAGTGTCTTGTTGTACCACAATAAATTTAAGCTCATGATATTCCTCCACCGAATGTGAAGCAAGTTCGTAGAGCTCAACTAAATATGGGTGTTTATGGTTTAGGGTTTAAGGTTTAGGGTTTAGGGTCGGACAAAAGGATAAAGAGGCCAACATATAGCCTTTGAGAGGACAGAAATTTAAAATCGATGTTATTAATCCATTGTATGTCAAATGAGTTCCTAGAGCTCAACTAAAACTTACTACAAATGGAGAATTGTAACGAAATAAGTACAGTAGAACCAAAGGAGAAATGAGGCCAACATATAGCTTTTGACTGGAGAAATTATTCTCTAATGACAAAAAGTGTCTTGTTGTACCACAATAAGTATAAGCTCATGATATTCGTCTTCCGAATGTGATGCAAGTTCGTAGAGCTCAACTAAATATGGGCGATTATGGTTTAGGGTTTAAGGTTTAGGGTTTAGGGTCGGACAAAAGGATAAAGAGGCCAACATATAGCCTTTGAGAGGACAGAAATTTAAAATCTATGTTATTAATCCATTGTATGTCAAATGAGTTCCTAGAGCTCAACTAAAACTTACTACAAATGGAGAATTGTAACGAAATAAGTACAGTAGAACCAAAGGAGAATGAGGCCAACATATAGCTTTTGAGTGGAGAAATTATTCTCTAATGACAAAAAGTGTCTTGTTGTACCACAATAAGTTTAAGCTCATGATATTCCTCCACCGAATGTGATGCAAGTTCGTAGAGCTCAACTAAATATGGGTAGTAAGGGTTTAGGGTTTAAGGTTTAGGGTTTAGGGTAGCACAAAAGGAAAAAGAGGCCAATATATACCTTTTAAGAGGACATAAATTCAAAATCGAAGTCATTAATCCATTGTATGTGAGACGAGTTCGTAGAGCTCAACTGAAACATACTACAAATGGAGAATTGTAACGAAATAAGTACAGTAGAACCAAAGGAGAATGACGCCAACATATAGCTTTTGAGTGGAGAAATTATTCTCTAATGACAAATAGTGTCTTGTTGTACCACAATAAGTATAAGCTCATGATATTCCTCCACCGAATGTGATGCAAGTTCGTAGAGCTCAACTAAATATAAGTGATTATGGTTTAGGGTTTAAGGTTTAGGGTTTAGGGTCGGACAAAAGGATAAAGAGGCCAACATATAGCCTTTGAGAGGACAGAAATTTAAAATCGATGTTATTAATCCATTGTATGTCAAATGAGTTCCTAGAGCTCAACTAAAACTTACTACAAATGGAGAATTGTAACGAAATAAGTACAGTAGAACCAAAGGAGAAATGAGGCCAACATATAGCTTTTGACTGGAGAAATTATTCTCTAATGACAAAAAGTGTCTTGTTGTACCACAATAAGTATAAGCTCATGATATTCGTCTTCCGAATGTGATGCAAGTTCGTAGAGCTCAACTAAATATGGGCGATTATGGTTTAGGGTTTAAGGTTTAGGGTTTAGGGTCGGACAAAAGGATAAAGAGGCCAACATATAGCCTTTGAGAGGACAGAAATTTAAAATCTATGTTATTAATCCATTGTATGTCAAATGAGTTCCTAGAGCTCAACTAAAACTTACTACAAATGGAGAATTGTAACGAAATAAGTACAGTAGAACCAAAGGAGAATGAGGCCAACATATAGCTTTTGAGTGGAGAAATTCCTCTCTAATGACAAAAAGTGTCTTGTTGTACCACAATAAGTATAAGCTCATGATATTCCTCCACAGAATGTAATGCAAGTTCGTAGAGCTCAACTAAATATGGGTGATTATGGTTTAGGTTTTAAGGTTTAGGGTTTAGGGTAGGACAAAAGAATAAAGAGGCCAACATATAGCCTTTGAGAGGACAGAAATTTAAAATCGATGTTATTAATCCATTGTATGTCAAAAGAGTTCCTAGAGCTCAACTAAAACTTAGTACAAATGGAGAATTATAACGAAATAAGTACAGTAGAACCAAAGGAGAATGAGGCCAACATATAGCTTTTGAGTGGAGAAATGCTTCTCTAATGACAAAAAGTGTCTTGTTGTACCACAATAAGTTTAAGCTCATGATATTCCTCCACCGAATGTGATGCAAGTTCGTAGAGCTCAACTAAATATGGGTGATTATTGTTTAGGTTTTAAGGTTTAGGGTTTAGGGTAGGACAAAAGGATAAAGAGGCCAACATATAGCCTTTGAGAGGACAGAAATTTAAAATCGATGTTATTAATCCATTGTATGTCAAATGAGTTCCTAGAGCTCAACTAAAACTTACTACAAATGGAGAATTGTAACGAAATAAGTACAGTAGAACCAAAGGAGAATGAGGCCAACATATAGCTTTTGAGTGGAGAAATTCCTCTCTAATGACAAAAAGTGTCTTGTTGTACCACAATAAGTATAAGCTCATGATATTCCTCCACCGAATGTGATGCAAGTTCGTAGAGCTCAACTAAATATGGGTGATTATGGTTTAGGTTTTAAGGTTTAGGGTTTAGGGTAGGACAAAAGAATAAAGAGGACAACATATAGCCTTTGAGAGGACAGAAATTTAAAATCGGTGTTATTAATCCATTGTATGTCAAAAGAGTTCCTAGAGCTCAACTAAAACTTAGTACAAATGGAGAATTGTAACGAAATAAGTACAGTAGAACCAAAGGAGAATGAGGCCAACATATAGCTTTTGAGTGGAGAAATGCCTCTCTAATGACAAAAAGTGTCTTGTTGTACCACAATAAATTTAAGCTCATGATATTCCTCCACCGAATGTGATGCAAGTTCGTAGAGCTCAACTAAATATGGGTGTTTATGGTTTAGGGTTTAAGTATTAGGGTTTAGGGTAGGACAACAGGAAAAAGAGGCCAACATATAGATTTTGAGAGGACATAAATTTAAAATCGATGTTATTAATCCATTGTATGTCATATGAGTTCGTAGAGCTCAACTAAAACTTACTACAAATGGAGAATTGTAACGAAATAAGTACAGTAGAACCAAAGGAGAATGAGGCCAACATATAGCTTTTGAGTGGAGAAATTATTCTCTAATGACAAAAAGTGTCTTGTTGTACCACAATAAGTTTAAGCTCATGATATTCCTCCACCGAATGTGATGCAAGTTCGTAGAGCTCAACTAAATATGGGTAGTAAGGGTTTAGGGTTTAAGGTTTAGGGTTTAGGGTAGCACGAAAGGAAAAAGAGGCCAATATATACCTTTTAAGAGGACATAAATTCAAAATCGAAGTCATTAATCCGTTGTATGTGAGACGAGTTCGTAGAGCTCAACTGAAACTTACTACAAATGGAGAATTGTAACGAAATAAGTACAGTAGAACCAAAGGAGAATGAGGCCAACATATAGCTTTTGAGTGGAGAAATTATTCTCTAATGACAAATAGTGTCTTGTTGTACCACAATAAGTATAAGCTCATGATATTCCTCCACCGAATGTGATGCAAGTTCGTAGAGCTCAACTAAATATAAGTGATTATGGTTTAGGGTTTAAGGTTTAGGGTTTAGGGTCGGACAAAAGGATAAAGAGGCCAACATATAGCCTTTGAGAGGACAGAAATTTAAAATCGATGTTATTAATCCATTGTATGTCAAATGAGTTCCTAGAGCTCAACTAAAACTTACTACAAATGGAGAATTGTAACGAAATAAGTAGAGTAGAACCAAAGGAGAAATGAGGCCAACATATAGCTTTTGACTGGAGAAATTATTCTCTAATGACAAAAAGTGTCTTGTTGTACCACAATAAATATAAGCTCATGATATTCGTCTACCGAATGTGATGCAAGTTCGTAGAGCTCAACTAAATATGGGCGATTATGGTTTAGGGTTTAAGGTTTAGGGTTTAGGGTCGGACAAAAGGATAAAGAGGCCAACATATAGCCTTTGAGAGGACAGAAATTTAAAATCGATGTTATTAATCCATTGTATGTCAAATGAGTTCCTATAGCTCAACTAAAACTTACTACAAATGGAGAATTGTAACGAAATAAGTACAGTAGAACCAAAGGAGAATGAGGCCAACATATAGCTTTTGAGTGGAGAAATTCCTCTCTAATGACAAAAAGTGTCTTGTTGTACCACAATAAGTATAAGCTCATGATATTCCTCCACCGAATGTGACGCAAGTTCGTAGAGCTCAACTAAATATGGGTGATTATGGTTTAGGTTTTAAGTTTTAGGGTTTAGGGTAGGACAAAAGGATAAAGAGGCCAACATATAGCCTTTAAGAGGACAGAAATTTAAAATCGATGTTATTAATCCATTGTATGTCAAAAGAGTTCTTAGAGCTCAACTAAAACTTAGTACAAATGGAGAATTGTAACGAAATAAGTACAATAGAACCAAAGGAGAATGAGGCCAACATATAGCTTTTGAGTGGAGAAATGCCTCTCTAATGACAAAAAGTGTCTTGTTGTACCACAATAAGTTAAGCTCATGATATTCCTCCACCGAATGTGATGCAAGTTCGTAGAGCTCAACTAAATATGGGTGTTTATGGTTTAGGGTTTAAGGTTTAGGGTTTAGGGTAGGACTAAAGGAAAAAGAGGCCAACATATAGCTTTTGAGACGATATAAATTTAAAATCGGTGTTATTAATCCATTGTATGTCAAATGAGTTCGTAGAGCTCAACTAAAACTTACTACAAATGGAGAATTGTAACGAAATAAGTACAGTAGAACCAAAGGAGAATGAGGCCAACATATAGCTTATGAGTGGAGAAATTATTCTCTAATGACAAAAAGTGTCTTGTTGTACCACATTAAGTTTAAGCTCATGATATTCCTGCACCGAATGTGATGCAAGTTCGTAGAGCTCAACTAAATATGGGTGTTTATGGTTTAGGGTTTAAGTATTAGGGGGGTTTAGGGTAGGACAAAAGGATAAAGAGGCCAACATATAGCTTTTGAGAGGACATAAATTTAAAATCGATGTTATTAATCCATTGTATGTCATATGAGTTCGTAGAGCTCAACTAAAACTTACTACAAATGGAGAATTGTAACGAAATAAGTACAGTAGAACCAAAGGAGAATGAGGCCAACATATGGCTTTTGAGTTGAGAAATTCCTCTCTAATGACAAAAAGTGTCTTGTTGTACCACAATAAGTTTAAGCTCATGATATTCCTCCACCGAATGTGATGCAAGTTCGTAGAGCTCAACTAAATATGGGTAGTAAGGGTTTAGGGTTTAAGGTTTAGGGTTTAGGGTAGCACAAAAGGAAAAAGAGGCCAATATATACATTTTAAGAGGACATAAATTCAAAATCGAAGTCATTAATCCATTGTATGTGAGACGAGTTCGTAGAGCTCAACTGAAACTTACTACAAATGGAGAATTGTAACGAAATAAGTACAGAAGAACCAAAGGAGAATGAGGCCAACATATAGCTTTTGAGTGGAGAAATTATTCTCTAATGACAAATAGTGTCTTGTTGTACCACAATAAGTATAAGCTCATGATATTCCTCCACCGAATGTGATGCAAGTTCGTAGAGCTCAACTAAATATAAGTGATTATGGTTTAGGGTTTAAGGTTTAGGGTTTAGGGTCGGACAAAAGGATAAAGAGGCCAACATATAGCCTTTGAGAGGACAGAAATTTAAAATCGATGTTATTAATCCATTGTATGTCAAATGAGTTCCTAGAGCTCAACTAAAACTTACTACAAATGGAGAATTGTAACAAAATAAGTACAGTAGAACCAAAGGAGAAATGAGGCCAACATATAGCTTTTGACTGGAGAAATTATTCTCTAATGACAAAAAGTGTCTTGTTGTACCACAATAAGTATAAGCTCATGATATTCGTCTACCGAATGTGATGCAAGTTCGTAGAGCTCAACTAAATATGGGTGATTATGGTTTAGGTTTTAAGGTTTAGGGTTTAGGGTAGGACAAAAGAATAAAGAGGCCAACATATAGCCTTTGAGAGGACAGAAATTTAAAATCGATGTTATTAATCCATTGTATGTCAAATGAGTTCCTATAGCTCAACTAAAACTTACTACAAATGGAGAATTGTAACGAAATAAGTACAGTAGAACCAAAGGAGAATGAGGCCAACATATAGCTTTTGAGTGGAGAAATTCCTCTCTAATGACAAAAAGTGTCTTGTTGTACCACAATAAGTATAAGCTCATGATATTCCTCCACCGAATGTGATGCAAGTTCGTAGAGCTCAACTAAATATGGGTGATTATGGTTTAGGTTTTAAGTTTTAGGGTTTAGGGTAGGACAAAAGGATAAAGAGGCCAACATATAGCCTTTAAGAGGACAGAAATTTAAAATCGATGTTATTAATCCATTGTATGTCAAAAGAGTTCTTAGAGCTCAACTAAAACTTAGTACAAATGGAGAATTGTAACGAAATAAGTACAATAGAACCAAAGGAGAATGAGGCCAACATATAGCTTTTGAGTGGAGAAATGCCTCTCTAATGACAAAAAGTGTCTTGTTGTACCACAATAAGTTAAGCTCATGATATTCCTCCACCGAATGTGATGCAAGTTCGTAGAGCTCAACTAAATATGGGTGTTTATGGTTTAGGGTTTAAGGTTTAGGGTTTAGGGTAGGACTAAAGGAAAAAGAGGCCAACATATAGCTTTTGAGACGATATAAATTTAAAATCGGTGTTATTAATCCATTGTATGTCAAATGAGTTCGTAGAGCTCAACTAAAACTTACTACAAATGGAGAATTGTAACGAAATAAGTACAGTAGAACCAAAGGAGAATGAGGCCAACATATAGCTTATGAGTGGAGAAATTATTCTCTAATGACAAAAAGTGTCTTGTTGTACCACATTAAGTTTAAGCTCATGATATTCCTGCACCGAATGTGATGCAAGTTCGTAGAGCTCAACTAAATATGGGTGTTTATGGTTTAGGGTTTAAGTATTAGGGGGGTTTAGGGTAGGACAAAAGGATAAAGAGGCCAACATATAGCTTTTTAGAGGACATAAATTTAAAATCGATGTTATTAATCCATTGTATGTCATATGAGTTCGTAGAGCTCAACTAAAACTTACTACAAATGGAGAATTGTAACGAAATAAGTACAGTAGAACCAAAGGAGAATGAGGCCAACATATGGCTTTTGAGTTGAGAAATTCCTCTCTAATGACAAAAAGTGTCTTGTTGTACCACAATAAGTTTAAGCTCATGATATTCCTCCACCGAATGTGATGCAAGTTCGTAGAGCTCAACTAAATATGGGTAGTAAGGGTTTAGGGTTTAAGGTTTAGGGTTTAGGGTAGCACAAAAGGATTAAGAGGCCAATATATACATTTTAAGAGGACATAAATTCAAAATCGAAGTCATTAATCCATTGTATGTGAGACGAGTTCGTAGAGCTCAACTGAAACTTACTACAAATGGAGAATTGTAACGAAATAAGTACAGAAGAACCAAAGGAGAATAAGGCCAACATATAGCTTTTGAGTGGAGAAATTATTCTCTAATGACAAATAGTGTCTTGTTGTACCACAATAAGTATAAGCTCATGATATTCCTCCACCGAATGTGATGCAAGTTCGTAGAGCTCAACTAAATATAAGTGATTATGGTTTAGGGTTTAAGGTTTAGGGTTTAGGGTCGGACAAAAGGATAAAGAGGCCAACATATAGCCTTTGAGAGGACAGAAATTTAAAATCGATGTTATTAATCCATTGTATGTCAAATGAGTTCCTAGAGCTCAACTAAAACTTACTACAAATGGAGAATTGTAACAAAATAAGTACAGTAGAACCAAAGGAGAAATGAGGCCAACATATAGCTTTTGACTGGAGAAATTATTCTCTAATGACAAAAAGTGTCTTGTTGTACCACAATAAGTATAAGCTCATGATATTCGTCTACCGAATGTGATGCAAGTTCGTAGAGCTCAACTAAATATGGGTGATTATGGTTTAGGTTTTAAGGTTTAGGGTTTAGGGTAGGACAAAAGAATAAAGAGGCCAACATATAGCCTTTGAGAGGACAGAAATTTAAAATCGATGTTATTAATCCATTGTATGTCAAAAGAGTTCCTAGAGCTCAACTAAAACTTAGTACAAATGGAGAATTGTAACGAAATAAGTACAATAGAACCAAAGGAGAATGAGGCCAACATATAGCTTTTGAGTGGAGAAATGCCTCTCTAATGACAAAAAGTGTCTTGTTGTACCACAATAAGTTTAAGGTCATGATATTCCTCCACCGAATGTGATGCAAGTTCGTAGAGCTCAACTAAATATGGGTGTTTATGGTTTAGGGTTTAAGGTTTAGGGTAGGACTAAAGGAAAAAGAGGCCAACATATAGCTTTTGAGAGGATATAAATTTAAAATCGGTGTTATTAATCCATTGTATGTCAAATGAGTTCGTAGAGCTCAACTAAATCTTACTACAAATGGAGAATTGTAACGAAATAAGTACAGTAGAACCAAAGGAGAATGAGGCCAACATATAGCTTATGAGTGGAGAAATTATTCTCTAATGACAAAAAGTGTCTTGTTGTACCACATTAAGTTTAAGCTCATGATATTCCTCCACCGAATGTGATGCAAGTTCGTAGAGCTCAACTAAATATGGGTGATTATGGTTTAGGGTTTAAGGTTTAGGGTTTAGGGTCGGACAAAAGGATAAAGAGGCCAACATATAGCCTTTGAGAGGACAGAAATTTAAAATCGATGTTATTAATCCATTGTATGTCAAATGAGTGCCTAGAGCTCAACTAAAACTTACTACAAATGGAGAATTGTAACGAAATAAGTACAGTAGAACCAAAGGAGAATGAGGCCAACATATGGCTTTTGAGTTGAGAAATTCCTCTCTAATGACAAAAAGTGTCTTGTTGTACCACAATAAGTTTAAGCTCATGATATTCCTCCACCGAATGTGGTGCAAGTTCGTAGAGCTCAACTAAATATGGGTAGTAAGGGTTTAGGGTTTAAGGTTTAGGGTTTAGGGTAGCACGAAAGGAAAAAGAGGCCAATATATACCTTTTAAGAGGACATAAATTCAAAATCGAAGTCATTAATCCGTTGTATGTGAGACGAGTTCGTAGAGCTCAACTGAAACTTACTACAAATGGAGAATTGTAACGAAATAAGTACAGTAGAACCAAAGGAGAATGAGGCCAACATATAGCTTTTGAGTGGAGAAATTATTCTCTAATGACAAATAGTGTCTTGTTGTACCACAATAAGTATAAGCTCATGATATTCCTCCACCGAATGTGATGCAAGTTCGTAGAGCTCAACTAAATATAAGTGATTATGGTTTAGGGTTTAAGGTTTAGGGTTTAGGGTCGGACAAAAGGATAAAGAGGCCAACATATAGCCTTTGAGAGGACAGAAATTTAAAATCGATGTTATTAATCCATTGTATGTCAAATGAGTTCCTAGAGCTCAACTAAAACTTACTACAAATGGAGAATTGTAACGAAATAAGTAGAGTAGAACCAAAGGAGAAATGAGGCCAACATATAGCTTTTGACTGGAGAAATTATTCTCTAATGACAAAAAGTGTCTTGTTGTACCACAATAAGTATAAGCTCATGATATTCGTCTACCGAATGTGATGCAAGTTCGTAGAGCTCAACTAAATATGGGCGATTATGGTTTAGGGTTTAAGGTTTAGGGTTTAGGGTCGGACAAAAGGATAAAGAGGCCAACATATAGCCTTTGAGAGGACAGAAATTTAAAATCGATGTTATTAATCCATTGTATGTCAAATGAGTTCCTATAGCTCAACTAAAACTTACTACAAATGGAGAATTGTAACGAAATAAGTACAGTAGAACCAAAGGAGAATGAGGCCAACATATAGCTTTTGAGTGGAGAAATTCCTCTCTAATGACAAAAAGTGTCTTGTTGTACCACAATAAGTATAAGCTCATGATATTCCTCCACCGAATGTGATGCAAGTTCGTAGAGCTCAACTAAATATGGGTGATTATGGTTTAGGTTTTAAGTTTTAGGGTTTAGGGTAGGACAAAAGGATAAAGAGGCCAACATATAGCCTTTAAGAGGACAGAAATTTAAAATCGATGTTATTAATCCATTGTATGTCAAAAGAGTTCTTAGAGCTCAACTAAAACTTAGTACAAATGGAGAATTGTAACGAAATAAGTACAATAGAACCAAAGGAGAATGAGGCCAACATATAGCTTTTGAGTGGAGAAATGCCTCTCTAATGACAAAAAGTGTCTTGTTGTACCACAATAAGTTAAGCTCATGATATTCCTCCACCGGATGTGATGCAAGTTCGTAGAGCTCAACTAAATATGGGTGTTTATGGTTTAGGGTTTAAGGTTTAGGGTTTAGGGTAGGACTAAAGGAAAAAGAGGCCAACATATAGCTTTTGAGACGATATAAATTTAAAATCGGTGTTATTAATCCATTGTATGTCAAATGAGTTCGTAGAGCTCAACTAAAACTTACTACAAATGGAGAATTGTAACGAAATAAGTACAGTAGAACCAAAGGAGAATGAGGCCAACATATAGCTTATGAGTGGAGAAATTATTCTCTAATGACAAAAAGTGTCTTGTTGTACCACATTAAGTTTAAGCTCATGATATTCCTGCACCGAATGTGATGCAAGTTCGTAGAGCTCAACTAAATATGGGTGTTTATGGTTTAGGGTTTAAGTATTAGGGGTTTAGGGTAGGACAAAAGGATAAAGAGGCCAACATATAGCTTTTGAAAGGACATAAATTTAAAATCGATGTTATTAATCCATTGTATGTCATATGAGTTCGTAGAGCTCAACTAAAACTTACTACAAATGGAGAATTGTAACGAAATAAGTACAGTAGAACCAAAGGAGAATGAGGCCAACATATGGCTTTTGAGTTGAGAAATTCCTCTCTAATGACAAAAAGTGTCTTGTTGTACCACAATAAGTTTAAGCTCATGATATTCCTCCACCGAATGTGATGCAAGTTCGTAGAGCTCAACTAAATATGGGTAGTAAGGGTTTAGGGTTTAAGGTTTAGGGTTTAGGGTAGCACAAAAGGAAAAAGAGGCCAATATATACATTTTAAGAGGACATAAATTCAAAATCGAAGTCATTAATCCATTGTATGTGAGACGAGTTCGTAGAGCTCAACTGAAACTTACTACAAATGGAGAATTGTAACGAAATAAGTACAGAAGAACCAAAGGAGAATGAGGCCAACATATAGCTTTTGAGTGGAGAAATTATTCTCTAATGACAAATAGTGTCTTGTTGTACCACAATAAGTATAAGCTCATGATATTCCTCCACCGAATGTGATGCAAGTTCGTAGAGCTCAACTAAATATAAGTGATTATGGTTTAGGGTTTAAGGTTTAGGGTTTAGGGTCGGACAAAAGGATAAAGAGGCCAACATATAGCCTTTGAGAGGACAGAAATTTAAAATCGATGTTATTAATCCATTGTATGTCAAATGAGTTCCTAGAGCTCAACTAAAACTTACTACAAATGGAGAATTGTAACGAAATAAGTACAGTAGAACCAAAGGAGAAATGAGGCCAACATATAGCTTTTAACTGGAGAAATTATTCTCTAATGACAAAAAGTGTCTTGTTGTACCACAATAAGTATAAGCTCATGATATTCGTCTACCGAATGTGATGCAAGTTCGTAGAGCTCAACTAAATATGGGCGATTATGGTTTAGGGTTTAAGGTTTAGGGTTTAGGGTCGGACAAAAGGATAAAGAGGCCAACATATAGCCTTTGAGAGGACAGAAATTTAAAATCGATGTTATTAATCCATTGTATGTCAAAAGAGTTCCTAGAGCTCAACTTAAACTTACTACAAATGGAGAATTGTAACGAAATAAGTACACTAGAACCAAAGGAGAATGAGGCCAACATATAGCTTTTGAGTGGAGAAATGCCTCTCTAATGACAAAAAGTGTCTTGTTGTACCACAATAAGTTTAAGCTCATGATATTCCTCCACCGAATGAATGCAAGTTCGTAGAGCTCAACTAAATATGGGTGTTATGGTTTAGGGTTTAGGTTTAGGGTTTAGGGTAGGACTAAAGGAAAAAGAGGCCAACATATAGCTTTTGAGAGGACAGAAATTTAAAATCGATGTTATTAATCCATTGTATGTCAAATGAGTTCCTAGAGCTCAACTAAAACTTACTACAAATGGAGAATTGTAACGAAATAAGTACAGTAGAACCAAAGGAGAATGAGGCCAACATATAGCTTTTGACTGGAGAAATTATTCTCTAATGACAAAAAGTGTCTTGTTGTACCACAATAAGTTTAAGCTCATGATATTCGTCTACCGAATGTGATGCAAGTTCGTAGAGCTCAACTAAATATGGGCGATTATGGTTTAGGGTTTAAGGTTTAGGGTTTAGGGTGGACAAAAGGATAAAGAGGCCAACATATAGCTTTGAGAGGACAGAAATTTAAAATCGATGTTATTAATCCATTGTATGTCAAATGAGTTCCTAGAGCTCAACTAAAACTTACTACAAATGGAGAATTGTAACGAAATAAGTAGAGTAGAACCAAAGGAGAATGAGGCCAACATATAGCTTTTGATGGAGAAATTATCTCTAATGACAAAAAGTGTCTTGTTGTACCACAATAAGTTAAGCTCATGATATTCCTCACCGAATGTGATGCAAGTTCGTAGAGCTCAACTAAATATGGGCGATTATGGTTTAGGGTTTAAGGTTTAGGGTTTAGGGTCGGACAAAAGGATAAAGAGGCCAACATATAGCCTTTGAGAGGACAGAAATTTAAAATCGATGTTATTAATCCATTGTATGTCAAATGAGTTCCTAGAGCTCAACTAAAACTTACTACAAATGGAGAATTGTAACGAAATAAGTACAGTAGAACCAAAGGAGAATGAGGCCAACATATAGCTTTTGAGTGGAGATATTCCTCTCTAATAACAAAAAGTGTCTTGTTGTACCACAATAAGTTTAAGCTCATGATATTCCTCCACCGAATGTGATGCAAGTTCGTAGAGCTCAACTAAATATGGGTGGTAGGGTTTAGGGTTTAAGGTTTAGGGTTTAGGGTAGCACAAAAGGAAAAAGAGGCCAATATAACCTTTTAAGAGGACAGAAATTTAAAATCGATGTTATTAATCCATTGTATGTCAAATGAGTTCCTAGAGCTCAACTAAAACTTACTACAAATGGAGAATTGTAACGAAATAAGTACAGTAGAACCAAAGGAGAATGAGGCCAACATATAGCTTTTAAGTGGAGAAATTCTCTCTAATGACAAAAAGTGTCTTGTTGTACCACAATAAGTTTAAGCTCATGATATTCCTCCACCGAATGTGATGCAAGTTCGTAGAGCTCAACTAAATATGGGGATTATGGTTTAGGGTTTAAGGTTTAGGGTTTAGGGTAGGACAAAAGGAAAAGAGGCCAACATATAGCCTTTGAGAGGACAGAAATTTAAAATCGATGTTATTAATCCATTGTATGTCAAAGAGTTCCTAGAGCTCAACTAAACTTACTACAAATGGAGAATTGTAACGAAATAAGTACACTAGAACCAAAGGAGAATGAGGCCAACATATAGCTTTTGAGTGGAGAAATTCCTCTCTAATGACAAAAAGTGTCTTGTTGTACCACAATAAGTTTAAGCTCATGATATTCCTCCACCGAATGTGATGCAAGTTCGTAGAGCTCAACTAAATATGGGTGTTTATGGTTTAGGGTTTAAGGTTTTGGGTTTAGGGTAGGACAAAAGGAAAAAGAGGCCAACATATAGCTTTTGAGAGGACAGAAATTTAAAATCGATGTTATTAATCCATTGTATGTCAAATGAGTTCCTAGAGCTCAACTAAAACTTACTACAAATGGAGAATTGTAACGAAATAAGTACAGTAGAACCAAAGGAGAATGAGGCCAACATATAGCTTTTGAGTGGAGAAATTATCTCTAATGACAAAAAGTGTCTTGTTGTACCACAATAAGTATAAGCTCATGATATTCCTCCACCGAATGTGATGCAAGTTCGTAGAGCTCAACTAAATATGGGCGATTATGGTTTAGGGTTTAAGGTTTAGGGTTTAGGGTAGGACAAAAGGAAAAGAGGCCAAATATAGCCTTTTGAGAGGACAGAAATTTAAAATCGATGTTATTAATCCATTGTATGTCAAATGAGTTCCTAGAGCTCAACTAAAACTTACTACAAATGGAGAATTGTAACGAAATAAGTACAGTAGAACCAAAGGAGATGAGGCCAACATATAGCTTTTGAGTGGAGAAATTCCTCTCTAATGACAAAAAGTGTCTTGTTGTACCACAATAAGTTTAAGCTCATGATATTCCTCCACCGAATGTGATGCAAGTTCGTAGAGCTCAACTAAATATGGGTGGTAAGGGTTTAGGGTTTAAGGTTTAGGGTTTAGGGTAGCACAAAAGGAAAAAGAGGCCAATATACACCTTTTAAGAGGACAGAAATTTAAAATCGATGTTATTAATCCATTGTATGTCAAATGAGTTCCTAGAGCTCAACTAAAACTTACTACAAATGGAGAATTGTAACGAAATAAGTACAGTAGAACCAAAGGAGAATGAGGCCAACATATAGCTTTTGAGTGGAGAAATTCCTCTCTAATGACAAAAAGTGTCTTGTTGTACCACAATAAGTTTAAGCTCATGATATTCCTCCACCGAATGTGATGCAAGTTCGTAGAGCTCAACTAAATATGGGTGATTATGGTTTAGGTTTAAGGTTTAGGTTTAGGGTAGGACAAAAGGAAAAAGAGGCCAACATATACTTTTGAGAGGACATAAATTTAAAATCGATGTTATTAATCCATTGTATGTCAAATGAGTTCCTAGAGCTCAACTAAACTTACTACAAATGGAGAATTGTAACGAAATAAGTACAGTAGAACCAAAGGAGAATGAGGCCAACATATAGCTTTTGAGTGGAGAAATTCCACTCTAATGACAAAAAGTGTCTTGTTGTACCACAATAAGTTTAAGCTCATGATATTCCTCCACCGAATGTGATGCAAGTTCGTAGAGCTCAACTAAATATGGGTGTTTATGGTTTAGGGTTTAAGGTTTTGGGTTTAGGGTAGGACAAAAGGAAAAAGAGGCCAACATATAGCTTTTGAGAGGACATAAATTTAAAATCGATGTTATTAATCCAATGTATGTCATATGAGTTCGTAGAGCTCAACTAAAACTTACTACAAATGGAGAATTGTAACGAAATAAGTACAGTAGAACCAAAGGAGAATGAGGCCAACATATAGCTTTTGAGTGGAGAAATTCTCTCTAATGACAAAAAGTGTCTTGTTGTACCACAATAAGTTTAAGCTCATGATATTCCTCCACCGAATGTGATGCAAGTTCGTAGAGCTCAACTAAATATGGGTGTAGGGTTTAGGGTTTAAGGTTTAGGGTTTAGGGTAGCACAAAAGGAAAAAGAGGCCAATATACACCTTTTAAGAGGACAGAAATTTAAAATCGATGTTATTAATCCATTGTATGTCAAATGAGTTCCTAGAGCTCAACTAAAACTTACTACAAATGGAGAATTGTAACGAAATAAGTACAGTAGAACCAGAATTGAATGAGGCCTACATATAGATTTTGAGTGGAGAAATTCCTCTCTAATGACAAAAAGTGTCTTGTTGTACCACAATAAGTTTAAGCTCATGATATTCCTCCACCGAATGTGATGCAAGTTCGTAGAGCTCAACTAAATATGGGTGATTATGGTTTAGGTTTTAAGGTTTTGAGTTTAGGGTAGGACAAAAGGAAAAAGAGGCCAACATATAGCTTTTGAGAGGACATAAATTTAAAATCGATGTTATTAATCCATTGTATGTCAAATGAGTTCCTAGAGCTCAACTAAAACTTACTACAAATGGAGAATTGTAACGAAATAAGTACAGTAGAACCAAAGGAGAATGAGGCCAACATATAGCTTTTGAGTGGAGAAATTCCACTCTAATGACAAAAAGTGTCTTGTTGTACCACAATAAGTTTAAGCTCATGATACTCCTCCACCGAATGTGATGCAAGTTCGTAGAGCTCAACTAAATATGGGTGTTTATGGTTTAGGGTTTAAGGTTTTGGGTTTAGGGTAGGACAAAAGGAAAAAGAGGCCAACATATAGCTTTTGAGAGGACATAAATTTAAAATCGATGTTATTAATCCAATGTATGTCATATGAGTTCGTAGAGCTCAACTAAAACTTACTACAAATGGAGAATTGTAACGAAATAAGTACAGTAGAACCAAAGGAGAATGAGGCCAACATATAGCTTTTGAGTGGAGAAATTCCTCTCTAATGACAAAAAGTGTCTTGTTGTACCACAATAAGTTTAAGCTCATGATATTCCTCCACCGAATGTGATGCAAGTTCGTAGAGCTCAACTAAATATGGGTGGTAAGGGTTTAGGGTTTAAGGTTTAGGGTTTAGGGTAGCACAAAAGGAAAAAGAGGCCAATATACACCTTTTAAGAGGACAGAAATTTAAAATCGATGTTATTAATCCATTGTATGTCAAATGAGTTCCTAGAGCTCAACTAAAACTTACTACAAATGGAGAATTGTAACGAAATAAGTACAGTAGAACCAGAATTGAATGAGGCCTACATATAGATTTTGAGTGGAGAAATTCCTCTCTAATGACAAAAAGTGTCTTGTTGTACCACAATAAGTTTAAGCTCATGATATTCCTCCACCGAATGTGATGCAAGTTCGTAGAGCTCAACTAAATATGGGTGATTATGGTTTAGGTTTTAAGGTTTTGAGTTTAGGGTAGGACAAAAGGAAAAAGAGGCCAACATATAGCTTTTGAGAGGACATAAATTTAAAATCGATGTTATTAATCCATTGTATGTCAAATGAGTTCCTAGAGCTCAACTAAAACTTACTACAAATGGAGAATTGTAACGAAATAAGTACAGTAGAACCAAAGGAGAATGAGGCCAACATATAGGTTTTGAGTGGAGAAATTCCACTCTAATGACAAAAAGTGTCTTGTTGTACCACAATAAGTTTAAGCTCATGATACTCCTCCACCGAATGTGATGCAAGTTCGTAGAGCTCAACTAAATATGGGTGTTTATGGTTTAGGGTTTAAGGTTTTGGGTTTAGGGTAGGACAAAAGGAAAAAGAGGCCAACATATAGCTTTTGAGAGGACATAAATTTAAAATCGATGTTATTAATCCAATGTATGTCATATGAGTTCGTAGAGCTCAACTAAAACTTACTACAAATGGAGAATTGTAACGAAATAAGTACAGTAGAACCAAAGGAGAATGAGGCCAACATATAGCTTTTGAGTGGAGAAATTATTCTCTAATGACAAAAAGTGTCTTGTTGTACCACAATAAGTATAAGCTCATGATATTCCTCCACTGAATGTGATGCAAGTTCGTAGAGCTCAACTAAATATGGGTGTTTAGGGTTTAGGGTTTAAGGTTTAGGATTTAGGGTAGCACAAAAGGAAAAAGAGGACAATATATACCTTTTAACAGGACATAAATTCAAAATCGAAGTCATTATTCCATTGTATGTGAGACGAGTTCGTAGAGCTCAACTAAAACTTACTACAAATGGAGAATTGTAACGAAATAAGTACAGTAGAACCAAAGGAGAATGAGGCCAACATATAGCTTTTGAGTGGAGAAATTCCTCTCTAATGACAAAAAGTGTCTTGTTGTACCACAATAAGTTTAAGCTCATGATATTCCTCCACCGAATGTGATGCAAGTTCGTAGAGCTCAACTAAATATGGGAGGTAAGGGTTTAGGGTTTAAGGTTTAGGATTTAGGGTAGCACAAAAGGAAAAAGAGGCCAATATACACCTTTTAAGAGGACAGAAATTTAAAATCGATGTTATTAATCCATTGTATGTCAAATGAGTTCCTAGAGCTCAACTAAACCTTACTACAAATGGAGAATTGTAACGAAATAAGTACAGTAGAACCAAAGGAGAATGAGGCCAACATATAGCTTTTGAGTGGATAAATTCCACTCTAATGACAAAAAGTGTCTTGTTGTACCACAATAAGTTTAAGCTCATGATACTCCTCCACCGAATGTGATGCAAGTTCGTAGAGCTCAACTAAATATGGGTGTTTATGGTTTAGGGTTTAAGGTTTTGGGTTTAGGGTAGGACAAAAGGAAAAAGAGGCCAACATATAGCTTTTGAGAGGACATAAATTTAAAATCGATGTTATTAATCCAATGTATGTCATATGAGTTCGTAGAGCTCAACTAAAACTTACAACAAATGGAGAATTGTAACGAAATAAGTACAGTAGAACCAAAGGAGAATGAGGCCAATATATTGCTTTTGAGTGGACAAATTATTCTCTAATGACAAAAAGTGTCTTGTTGTACCACAATAAGTATAAGCTCATGATATTCCTCCACCGATGTGTTGCAAGTTCGTAGAGCTCAACTAAATATGGGTGTTTAGGGTTTAGGGTTTAAGGTTTAGGATTTAGGGTAGCACAAAAGGAAAAAGAGGACAATATATACCTTTTAACAGGACATAAATTCAAAATCGAAGTCATTAATCCATTGTGTGTGAGACGAGTTCATAGAGCTCAACCTAAACTTACTACAAATGGAGAATTGTAACGAAATAAGTACAGTAGAACCAGAATTGAATGAGGCCTACATATAGATTTTGAGTGGAGAAATTCCTCTCTAATGACAAAAAGTGTCTTGTTGTACCACAATAAGTTTAAGCTCATGATATTCCTCCACCGAATGTGATGCAAGTTCGTAGAGCTCAACTAAATATGGGTGATTATGGTTTAGGTTTTAAGGTTTAGGGTTTAGGGTAGGACAAAAGGATAAAGAGGCCAACATATAGCCTTTGAGAGGACAGAAATTTAAAATCGATGTTTTTAATCCATTGTATGTCAAAAGAGTTCCTAGAGCTCAACTAAAACTTAGTACAAATGGAGAATTGTAACGAAATAAGTACAATAGAACCAAAGGAGAATGAGGCCAACATATAGCTTTTGAGTGGAGAAGTGCCTCTCTAATGACAAAAAGTGTCTTGTTGTACCACAATAAGTTTAAGCTCATGATACTCCTCCACCGAATGTGATGCAAGTTCGTAGAGCTCAACTAAATATGGGTGTTTATGGTTTAGGGTTTAAGGTTTTGGGTTTAGGGTAGGACAAAAGGAAAAAGAGGCCAACATATAGCTTTTGAGAGGACATAAATTTAAAATCGATGTTATTAATCCAATGTATGTCATATGAGTTCGTAGAGCTCAACTAAAACTTACTACAAATGGAGAATTGTAACGAAATAAGTACTGTAGAACCAAAGGAGAATGAGGCCAACATATAGCTTTTGAGTGGACAAATTATTCTCTAATGACAAAAAGTGTCTTGTTGTACCACAATAAGTATAAGCTCATGATATTCCTCCACCGAATGTGATGCAAGTTCGTAGAGCTCAACTAAATATGGGTGTTTAGGGTTTAGGGTTTAAGGTTTAGGATTTAGGGTAGCACAAAAGGAAAAAGAGGACAATATATACCTTTTAACAGGACTTAAATTCAAAATCGAAGTCATTAATCCATTGTGTGTGAGACGAGTTCGTAGAGCTCAACCTAAACTAACTACAAATGGAGAATTGTAACGAAATAAGTACAGTAGAACCAGAGGAGAATGAGGCCTACATATAGATTTTGAGCGGAGAAATTCCTCTCTAATGACAAAAAGTGTCTTGTTGTACCACAATAAGTTTAAGCTCATGATATTCCTCCACCGAATGTGATGCAAGTTCGTAGAGCTCAACTAAATATGGGTGATTAGGGTTTAGGTTTTAAGGTTTAGGGTTTAGGGTAGGACAAAAGGATAAAGAGGCCAACATATAGCCTTTGAGAGGACAGAAATTTAAAATCGATGTTTTTAATCCATTGTATGTCAAAAGAGTTCCTAGAGCTCAACTAAAACTTAGTACAAATGGAGAATTGTAACGAAATAAGTACAATAGAACCAAAGGAGAATGAGGCCAACATATAGCTTTTGAGTGGAGAAATGCCTCTCTAATGACAAAAAGTGTCTTGTTGTACCACAATAAGTTTAAGCTCATGATATTCCTCAACCGATTGTGATGCAAGTTCGTAGAGCTCAACTAAATATGGGTGTTTATGGTTTAGGGTTTAAGGTTTAGGGTTTAGGGTAGGACAAAAGGAAAAAGAGGCCATTATATAGCTTTTGAGAGGACATAAATTTAAAATCGGTGTTATTAATCCATTGTATGTCAAATGAGTTCGTAGAGCTCAACTAAAACTTACTACAAATGGAGAATTGTAACGAAATAAGTACAATAGAACCAAAGGAGAATGAGGCCAACATATAGCTTTTGAGTGGAGAAATTCCTCTCTAATGACAAAAAGTGTCTTGTTGTACCACAATAAGTTTAAGCTCATGATATTCCTCCACCGAATGTGATGCAAGTTCGTAGAGCTCAACTAAATATGGGTGATTATGGTTTAGGTGTAAGATCAAGTTTTGATCGAGTAGTACAACTCTATGTTTTGATGATTACAAGTTAATCTTTTGATATGAACAATTGTGGTACTCTAACGTGTTTTTCTGAGTGTGCTATTTACAGGCTCTGACCTCAACTCAATCTCACAGAAATCAGAAGCACTGTGTATAAAGGGTAACCCAAGCAACGCTTTCGCATTCACCATGTTCAGTATGAACAGTGGAAAAGCTTCAGAAGTTCTGAAGCTATACAAACTCTGATGTGGACTCAGTCGCTAGAAGCTCTGAAGATCCAGAAGTTCTGATAACCAAGAAACACTGAAGGTTCAGATGTTCTGATGGTGTAGAAGACTCTGAAGATCCAGAAGCTGAATAGTGGAAACTCTGAAGTCCAGAAGCAAGAAACTCTGAAGGCCATGTTCTTCCCTCTGAGTTCAGAATCAGAAGATACAATGGTCAGAGGATCTGTGCTTTCCCTCTTACTCTGATCAACCGGCTTCACAAGTTCCAATACGAAGCATTCCTCTGATCAGAAGTCTCCTAGGTTAAAAGGTCAAGTCGCTATCCAAGTACAAAAGCAAGTGTACCTTCCTGACGACCTACCTAACGTTCTCAGCCACAGCAGAAGCTGGATTTTCCAGAACTGCCCTCCAACGGTAGCATTTCCCATGCAACGCTCAACCCTAATCCTTGGAGTATATATAGAGGCTGAAGATTGAAAGAAGCGGCGAGAAGAAGCAACACATACGCGCAAGACATATTCAAAATATTCTAAGCTTTCTTTCATCTGAAATTTATTGAGTTTACTATTAGCTTTTCAGAAGCAAATCTCTTGTAAACATTTCTTTGATAAACAGTTTGTTTAGTTCCTTTAGGAGATCAAGGTTGATCGGATCCTAGAGAAGACTAAGAGAGTGAATCTTAGTGTGAGCTAAGTCAGTGTAATTGTTAGTCACTTGTAGGTTTCAAGTGCAGTTGTAACTCTTACCTGATTAGTGGATTGCCTTCATTCTAAGAAGGAAGAAATCACCTTAACGGGTGGACTGGAGTAGCTTGAGGGATTTATCAAGTGAACCAGGATAAAATCCTTGTGTGCTTCTCTATCTCTTATCTTCAGCACTTAAGTTCTCGAAAGATTTGTCAAAATCTTTAAGGTGGAAGTTTTGTACTGAAAACGTTATTCAAACCCCCCCCTTTCTACCGTTTTTCATACCTTCAATTGGTATCAGAGCGCAAGTTCTGATTACCACACCTAACAGTGTTCAGTGATCCGGGCCGGTGTGAAAAACAATGGCTGCCACCACCAGTGAAACTCAAAGAGATGGTTACAATGCAAAGCCTCCTATGTTCGACGGTCAAAGGTTCGAATATTGGAAAGATAGACTGGAAAGTTTCTTTCTGGGTTTCGATGCAGATCTCTGGGATATTATCGTGGATGGCTACGAGCGTCCAGTTGATGCAGATGGCAAGAAGATCCCAAGGTCAGAGATGACTGCAGATCAAAAGAAGCTGTACTCACAACATCACAAAGCAAGAGCAATTCTTCTAAGTGCTATTTCCTATGAAGAGTACCAGAAGATTACAGATCGTGAGTTTGCTAAAGGCATTTTTGAATCTCTGAAGATGTCTCATGAAGGAAACAAGAAAGTCAAAGAATCAAAGGCATTGTCTTTGATCCAAAAGTATGAATCCTTCATCATGGAGCCAAATGAATCCATTGAAGAAATGTTCTCCAGATTTTAATTGCTTGTAGCTGGCATACGACCTCTCAACAAGAGCTACACAACAAAAGATCATGTCATAAGGGTCATCAGGTGTCTTCCTGAAAGTTGGATGCCCTTGGTGACTTCAATTGAGCTCACGAGAGACGTTGAGAATATGAGTTTAGAAGAACTCATCAGCATTTTGAAATGCCATGAGCTGAAGCGCTCAGAGATGCAAGATCTGAGGAAAAAGTCCATAGCCTTGAAATCCAAATTTGAAAAGGCTAAGGTTGAGAAGTCAAAGGCTCTTCAAGCTGAAGAAGAAGAATCTGAAGAAGCATCAGAAGATTCTGATGAAGATGAGCTGACTCTGATCTCCAAGAGACTCAACCGCATCTGGAAGCACAGGCAGAGCAAGTTCAAAGGCTCTGGAAAGGCAAAAGGAAAGTATGAGTCCTCAGGCCAGAAGAAGTCTTCAATCAAGGAAGTCACATATTTTGAGTGCAAAGAATCTGGGCACTACAAAAGTGATTGTCCAAAGTTGAAGAAAGACAAGAAGCCAAAGAAGCACTTCAAGACCAAGAAGAGTCTGATGGTGACATTCGATGAATCAGAGTCAGAGGATGTTGACTCTGATGGTGAAGTCCAAGGACTCATGGCCATTGTCAAAGACAAAGGAGCAGAGTCAAAGGAAGCTGTTGACTCTGACTCAGAATCAGAAGGAGATCCTAACTCAGACGATGAAAATGAGGTATTTGCTTCTTTCTCTACCTCTGAACTGAAACATGCTTTGTCTGATATCATGGATAAGTATAACTCTTTATTGTCTAAGCATAAAAAGTTGAAAAAGAACTTATCTGCTGTCTCCAAGACTCCTTCTGAACATGAGAAAATTTTCAAAAGTGTTAGTGTTCAAAATCTGATTTTTGCAAAACATCAAGTATAGGATCTGTTTTGAAGCTATCATCCTTTTCACCTCTCTCTTTTTGATCAAACAAATTTCTTTTCTCTCAAGTATTTCACTCTTTTCTTTTTGCTCTCTCTCAAGTGTTTCACTCTTTTCTTTTTGCTTTCTCTCAAGTGTCTCACTCTTTTCTTTTCTCTCTTGTTCAATCTTTTCTCTCATTTTCTTTTGATCCTCACGCACCTCCCTAGGGCTCAAAGGTTTGAGCGTAATTTTCTGGCCATGATGTTGGAATGAGATCTTGTTGGTGCTTCCATTATGATCAGAGTTGGTGTCATATTGCCATGGTCTTCCCAGCAGTATGTGACTAGCCTCCATGGGAACAACATCACAAAGAACCTTATCCCTGTATTTGCCAATGGAAAAGTCAACTTCAACTTGCTTACTTACTTGTATTTCTCCATAGTGGCTGAGCCATTGAAGTTTGTATGGCCAAGGATGTGGTTTTGTGACCAGGTTCAGCTTCTCCACCATTCTTTCGCTAGCCACATTAGTACAGCTTCCGCCATCAACAATCATCAAGCAAATCTGCCCATTGACAGAACATCTTGTGTGAAAGATATTCTCTCTTTGGCTTTCTTTCTTTGGCTTTTGTTGGCTACCAAGCATTCTTCGGATCATCAACAGTTCACCATTCATGGCTGCCTCCTCTTCTTCTTCACTTTGTTCTCCTTCGGACTCACTGGTGTAGTCTCCATCATCCTTAAGAATCATGGTCTTTTTGGAGGCACATTCATAAGCATAATGTCCCATACCTTGGCATTTGAAGCACTTGACCTCTTTGCTCTTTTTGGATGGTTGTTCAAGAGGTTTTGAAGAAGCTGAAGCTTGTGGTTTGGTGGCTGGTTTGCTAAGGGTGCTCGGCCCTTCATTCTTCATTCTGCCTCTCCAAGATGAATTCGAATTGGTAGAACTCTTCCTTGCAAGCCCTTTCCTTTTGAGTTGTTGCTCAACTTTAGTGGCCTTGTGCAGCAATTCTTCCATGTCTACATATTCCTGAAGTTCTACAATATCTCTAACATCATTAGATAGACCATTAATAAATCGAATCATGGTTACCTCTTCATCCTCCTCAAGATTGGCTTGCAACATAAGCACCTCAAGTTCTTTGTAATACTCCTCAACACTCTTGCTGCCTTGGGTAAGTTTTTGAAGTTTAAATTTTACATCCCTAGCATGGCTTGAAGGGACATATCTTTTCCTCATGATTCGTTTCATTTCAGCCCATGTTTCCACCGCTGGCTCCTCATTTCTCAATCTCTCTTTTGCAAACTTATTCCACCAAACAAGAGCATAGTCTGAAAAGTGAGCAGCTGCAAGTTTCACCTTTTGGTCCTCCTCATAGTTGTTGCAAGCAAAGACATGCTCTATTTTGAGTTCCCACTCCAAGTATGCCTCTGGATCACTCTTTCCCTTAAAAGGAGGAATTTGGAATTTGACTCCTTCAATCCGAGCAGGTCTAGGATTTTCATGAATTCGTCGTGGCCTCCCGCCTTCACTGTCACTATTGTTCCGGTTCTCCATTTGATCCAGCCTTTCGTGGATCTCTTCAGTTTGCCTCCTCATTAAGTTTTCCAGATGTTGTGTAAGAGCCCGCATTTCGATGGTCGAGAGTCGCACTGCTGGTTGCTCCTCCTCTTCTCCTGACATCTTTGACAAATGAAAAGATTCAAGTAGAACAAACAAATGTTAGTGTTTACCTCACTTCTCTCGTGTTTCCCTCAAATTGGCTTTTCTATGATGTGCACTCTTGCCTTTTTCCACTCAAAAATTCTCACAATCTCTTGAGTAAATCAAAGTTAAGACACACAAAGAATTATGCCACCAAATTTGTGTAGAGTCACACAGATTAGAATAGACTTTAGAATATGAAACAAAAGAAGACAAGACAAATCACCACAGAAATGGAAAGGACTCCAAATATTTAGAGACTAAAGAAGAATTCAAGAACAAACAGAAAGAAGAAAATAAATTGGAATGCTAGCAACAAAATTACCTTGAACAATTGAATTTGGCTAATTAAACAAGAACCATTCAGCCATTTTTTTTTTGAATTTTCGTTTTTTTTTTTTTGAATTTTCGTTTTGTAATTTGTTTTTGATTCTGAACAATTAACAAGGCTTAACTTTTGCAATGGTTCAGCCAAAAGAAACAAAAACTAAAATCAAGGTAACAAGAAATGACAAAGAGTTGCTAACCAGAATTCCAGATAAGAAAAGAAACCAAAATCCTAGAACCGGAGCTCTGATTACCAAATGATACGCCCCAAGTTGATGCAAGGGCTGCAATGGATCGTCTAGGATTGATCTTGGATGATGAGAACTCTGAATTGTGAAAAAGAAGAAGAAGAATTTCGTGATGGAAGGGAAATGGACAGAAAAGAGGGGAAGTTTTAGTGAAATGGAAGATGAAGACTTCACACAAAGGTGGTGACAAACCCTTGATAAGCCTAATTCTTGAATCACTCAAGAACTATGAGAATCACTCTCACAAATCTGAATCACTCAGAAAAGAAAATACTAATTCATTCATAATCTGTCTATTACATTGAAGGAGTGGTCCTTATAAAGAAGAAGGAAATTCAGCCTAGTTACAAAAAAATGATGAGGTGTAATTTCTCTAGAAGAATCCTAGGCTAGGAGTTACAAATTAAAAGAGGAAGATAGTGATATGCTTCAGCCCTGAACGTGTTTTTAGTGGCTGATTGCTTCATGTAACTCCCTTTCTTGATTGTTATTCTGACCAGGGAATATAGCATTCAATGCTCTTTATGAACTTAATTTCCCTTTCTTTGTAACTCCATTCTTGGCTTTGAAAGCTCTTCAATCCTTTGACTTTGCTGATGTAACTCCTCCA
This sequence comes from Lotus japonicus, assembly GCF_012489685.1. NCBI lineage: Eukaryota > Viridiplantae > Streptophyta > Magnoliopsida > Fabales > Fabaceae > Lotus > Lotus japonicus. Next base: position 34,239,054 of record NC_080046.1, on the reverse strand, counting down.
TTCAGAACTTATTGAAATTCAAACACATTCAAAGAGTTTTAAGAAAGGAATGGATCCCTCCCTTTAAGCCCTTCATGCGCCACATGCAAACACACACCACTTGAAGTGGATTAAACACACTAAAATAAAATTCAGCAACATAATGCATTTGGATCCAACTTATTCAATTGGTCCTTTGCATTTTTATTGAAATAAAATAAAACAGAACATCACATGGCAGCCCCTATGCGTGGGCTGGCTCTTCTTCTTGGGCCTGAATGATCATCATGATTTTTGGTTCCATCTCTTCTACCACTTTGTCTTCAAGAATGGTTGCCACTACTTGCTGAAGAGTCTCTTTGGCCTTTTTAGCTCTAGCCCTTGTCATTGGTCCTCCAAGTCCTTTTAGTGCTCCATGACCCTTGTCCTTGTCCTTGTCCTCATCATTCCCTCCCTCTTGAAAAGGATTTGACCTCAAATCAAATTCTCCGCCATCTGCATCAAAGAGAGATAAATCAGAGACATTAAAGGTTGAGCTGATGTTATACTCACCTGGAAGCTCTATTTTGTAGGCATTGTTATTGATTCTCTCAAGCACTTGAAAAGGTCCATCCCCTCTAGGTTGGAGTTTGGATTTCCTTTGTTCTGGAAACCTTTCCTTCCTCATGTGCACCCAAACCCAATCTCCGGGTTGGAACACCACCTCCTTTCTTCCCTTGTTAGCTTGCCTAGCATAACTCTCATTCTTTCTCTCAATTTGAGCCTTCACACGCTCATGCATCTTCTTGACATATTCAGCTTTGCCCTGTCCTTCCTTGTGCTTGAAAACAGAAATGTTAGGCATAGGCAACAAATCAAGAGGAGTCAAAGGGTTAAATCCATACACTACTTCAAATGGAGAGCAATTGGTAGTGCTATGGACAGCCCTATTGTAAGCAAATTCAACATGAGGCAAACACGCCTCCCAAGCCTTTAAATTGGCCTTAAGGACAGTCCTAAGCAAGGTGCCTAGGGTCCTATTAACCACCTCAGTTTGCCCATCAGTTTGTGGGTGGCAAGTGGTAGAGAACAAAAGTTTGGTGCCTAACTTCCCCCATAAAGTCCTCCAGAAGTGACTTAGGAACTTGGTGTCCCTATCACTAACTATGCTTCTAGGCATCCCATGAAGTCTTACAACTTCTTTAAAGAACAAATCAGCAACGTGACAAGCATCATCAGCTTTCCTGCAAGGAATAAAGTGAGCCATTTTTGAAAACCTATCAACAACCACAAAAATGGAATCCTTACCATTCTTTGTTCTAGGGAGGCCTAAAACAAAGTCCATAGACAAGTCAACCCAAGGGTATTCAGGGATTGGCAAAGAAGTATACAAACCATGTGGCATCACCTTAGACTTAGCCTTCTTGCAAACAATGCAATGTTCACAAAACTTGATCACATCATGTTTCATTTTGGGCCAATAGAAATGTTCCTGTAAAGTTTCTAGAGTCTTTTGGACTCCAAAATGACCCATTAATCCCCCAGCATGGGATTCTTTAACAAGCAGTTCTCTAATGGAACTTTTAGGCACACACAACCTGTTTTCCTTAAATAAAAATCCATTGTGCCTATAAAATCCATTTTGAGAAACTTTCTCACAAGCCACAAAAATTTCAGCAAAGTTATCATCTTTTTCATACATTTCTTTCACATGTTCAAGTCCTAGCAATTTAGTCTCTAACATGGAAAGCAACACGTGTCTCCTGGATAAAGCATCAGCCACAATGTTACTTTTCCCTTTTTTGTGTTTTATGACATAGGGAAATTGTTCCAAAAATTCAACCCATTTGGCATGCCTTTTGTTCAACTTACCTTGCCCCTTCAAGTATTTCAGCGACTCATGATCACTATGAATCACGAATTCCTTGGGCAAAAGATAATGCTGCCAAGTCTTCAAAGCTCTCACCAAAGCATACAATTCCTTATCATAAGTAGAATAGTTAAGGGCAGCTCCGCTTAACTTTTCACTAAAATAAGCAATTGGGTGGCCTTCTTGAAGCAACACAGCACCAATACCTACATTTGAAGCATCACATTCAAGTTCAAAAGATTTAGCAAAGTTAGGTAAAGCAAGTATAGGTGCATGGGTAAGCTTATGCTTTAGGGCAGCAAAGGCCTCTTCTTGATTCTTTCCCCAATGAAAACCCACATTCTTTTTCACCACTTCATTTAGGGGTGCTGCCAAGGTACTAAAGTCCTTTACAAACCTCCTGTAGAAACTGGCCAAGCCATGAAAACTTCTTACATCACCCACGGATTTAGGAGTGGGCCACTCTTGAATGGCTTTGATCTTTTCCTCATCAACCTGCACTCCTTTCGAACTCACAACAAAACCAAGAAACACAACATGGTCAGTGCAAAAAGTGCATTTCTCAAGATTGGCAAACAATTGTTCCTTTTTAAGCATACTCAAGACGGATCTTAAGTGCTCAACATGCAGCTCAAGAGTAGTGCTATAGACCAAAATATCATCAAAGTACACAACCACAAATTTCCCAATGAATTCCCTCAAAACATGGTTCATTAGTCTCATAAAAGTACTAGGTGCATTAGTTAAACCAAAAGGCATAACCAACCATTCATACAAACCATATTTAGTTTTGAAAGCAGTTTTCCATTCATCCCCTTCTTTAATCCTTATCTGATTGTAACCACTTTTCAAATCAATTTTAGAAAAATAACATGCTCCATGCAATTCATCAAGCAAATCATCAAGTCTAGGAATAGGGTGCCTATACTTAATGGTGATGTTATTCAAGGCTCTACAATCAGAGCACATTCTCCCAAGTCCCATCTTTCTTTGGTACCAAAATCACCGGTACAGCACAAGGACTCATGCTATTTCTTACCCACCCTTTGTTCAAGAGTTCTTCCACTTGTCTTTGAATTTCAGTGGTTTCTTGTGGGTTGCTTCTATATGCTGGCCTATTAGGCAAAGAAGCTCCCGGAATGAGATCAATTTGATGCTCAATTCCTCTCAGTGGTGGTAGACCACTTGGAACACTTGTTGGAAACACATCCTCATAATCCTGCAAAAGAGATTTAACACTAGAAGGCAGCTCAAAATTTTCAAAAGTGTTAGTGTTCAAAATCTGATTTTTGCCAAAACATCAAGTATAGGATCTGTTTTGAAGCTATCATCCTTTTCACCTCTCTCTTTTTGATCAAACAAATTTCTTTTCTCTCAAGTATTTCACTCTTTTCTTTTTGCTCTCTCTCAAGTGTTTCACTCTTTTCTTTTTGCTTTCTCTCAAGTGTCTCACTCTTTTCTTTTCTCTCTTGTTCAATCTTTTCTCTCATTTTCTTTTGATCCTCACGCACCTCCCTAGGGCTCAAAGGTTTGAGCGTAATTTTCTGGCCATGATGTTGGAATGAGATCTTGTTGGTGCTTCCATTATGATCAGAGTTGGTGTCATATTGCCATGGTCTTCCCAGCAGTATGTGACTAGCCTCCATGGGAACAACATCACAAAGAACCTTATCCCTGTATTTGCCAATGGAAAAGTCAACTTCAACTTGCTTACTTACTTGTATTTCTCCATAGTGGCTGAGCCATTGAAGTTTGTATGGCCAAGGATGTGGTTTTGTGACCAGGTTCAGCTTCTCCACCATTCTTTCACTAGCCACATTAGTACAGCTTCCGCCATCAACAATCATCAAGCAAATCTGCCCATTGACAGAACATCTTGTGTGAAAGATATTCTCTCTTTGGCTTTCCTTCTTTGGCTTTTGTTGGCTACCAAGCATTCTTCGGATCATCAACAGTTCACCATTCATGGCTGCCTCCTCTTCTTCTTCACTTTGTTCTCCTTCGGACTCACTGGTGTAGTCTCCATCATCCTTAAGAATCATGGTCTTTTTGGAGGCACATTCATAAGCATAATGTCCCATACCTTGGCATTTGAAGCACTTGACCTCTTTGCTCTTTTTGGATGGTTGTTCAAGAGGTTTTGAAGAAGCTGAAGCTTGTGGTTTGGTGGCTGGTTTGCTAAGGGTGCTCGGCCCTTCATTCTTCATTCTGTCTCTCCAAGATGAATTGGAATTGGTAGAACTCTTCCTTGCAAGCCCTTTCCTTTTGAGTTGTTGCTCAACTTTAGTGGCCTTGTGCAGCAATTCTTCCATGTCTACATATTCCTGAAGTTCTACAATATCTCTAACATCATTAGACAGACCATTAATAAATCGAATCATGGTTACCTCTTCATCCTCCTCAAGATTGGCTTGCAACATAAGCACCTCAAGTTCTTTGTAATACTCCTCAACACTCTTGCTGCCTTGGGGTAAGTTTTTGAAGTTTAAATTTTACATCCCTAGCATGGCTTGAAGGGACATATCTTTTCCTCATGATTTCGTTTCATTTCAGCCCATGTTTCCACCGCTGGCTCCTCATTTCTCAATCTCTCTTTTGCAAACTTATTCCACCAAACAAGAGCATAGTCTGAAAAGTGAGCAGCTGCAAGTTTCACCTTTTGGTCCTCCTCATAGTTGTTGCAAGCAAAGACATGCTCTATTTTGAGTTCCCACTCCAAGTATGCCTCTGGATCACTCTTTCCTTAAAAGGAGGAATTTGGAATTTGACTCCTTCAATCCGAGCAGGTCTAGGATTTTCATGAATTCGTCGTGGCCTCCCGCCTTCACTGTCACTATTGTTCCGGTTCTCCATTTGATCCAGCCTTTCGTGGATCTCTTCAGTTTGCCTCCTCATTAAGTTTTCCAGATGTTGTGTAAGAGCCCGCATTTCGATGGTCGAGAGTCGCACTGCTGGTTGCTCCTCCTCTTCTCCTGACATCTTTGACAAATGAAAAGATTCAAGTAGAACAAACAAATGTTAGTGTTTACCTCACTTCTCTCGTGTTTCCCTCAAATTGGCTTTTCTATGATGTGCACTCTTGCCTTTTTCCACTCAAAAATTCTCACAATCTCTTGAGTAAATCAAAGTTAAGACACACAAAGAATTATGCCACCAAATTTGTGTAGAGTCACACAGATTAGAATAGACTTTAGAATATGAAACAAAAGAAGACAAGACAAAATCACCACAGAAATGGAAAGGACTCAAAAATATTTAGAGACTAAAGAAGAATTCAAGAACAAACAGAAAGAAGAAAATAAATTGGAATGCTAGCAACAAAATTACCTTGAACAATTGAATTTGGCTAATTAAACAAGAACCATTCAGCCATTTTTTTTTTTGAATTTTCGTTTTTTTTTTTTTTTTGAATTTTCGTTTTGTAATTTGTTTTTGATTCTGAACAATTAACAAGGCTTAACTTTTGCAATGGTTCAGCCAAAAGAAACAAAAACTAAAATCAAGGTAACAAGAAATGACAAAGAGTTGCTAACCAGAATTCCAGATAAGAAAAGAAACCAAAATCCTAGAACCGGAGCTCTGATTACCAAATGATACGCCCCAAGTTGATGCAAGGGCTGCAATGGATCGTCTAGGATTGATCTTGGATGATGAGAACTCTGAAATGTGAGAAAGAAGAAGAAGAATTTCGTGATGGAAGGGAAATGGACAGAAAAGAGGGGAAGTTTTAGTGAAATGGAAGATGAAGACTTCACACAAAGGTGGTGACAAACCCTTGATAAGCCTAATTCTTGAATCACTCAAGAACTATGAGAATCACTCTCACAAATCTGAATCACTCAGAAAAGAAAATACTAATTCATTCATAATCTGTCTATTACATTGAAGGAGTGGTCCTTATAAAGAAGAAGGAAATTCAGCCTTGTTACAAAAAATGATGAGGTGTAATTTCTCTAGAAGAATCCTAGGCTAGGAGTTACAAATTAAAAGAGGAAGATAGTGATTTGCTTCAGCCCTGAACGTGTATTTGGTGGCTGATTGCTTCATGTAACTCCCTTTCTTGATTGTTATTCTGACCAGGGAATATAGCATTCAATGCTCTTTATGAACTTAATTTCCCTTTCTTTGTAACTCCATTCTTGGCTTTGAAAGCTCTTCAATCCTTTGACTTTGCTGATGTAACTCCTCCATTCAGAACTTATTGAAATTCAAACACACATTCAAAGAGTTTTAAGAAAGGAATGGATCCCTCCCTTTAAGCCCTTCATGCGCCACATGCAATCACATACCACTTGAAGTGGATTAAACACACTAAAATAAAATTCAGCAACATAATGCATTTGGATCCAACTTATTCAATTGGTCCTTTGCATTTTTATTGAAATAAAATAAAACAAAACATCACATGGCAGCCCCTATGCGTGGGCTGGCTCTTCTTCTTGGGCCTGAATGATCATCATGATTTTTGGTTCCATCTCTTCTACCACTTTGTCTTCAAGAATGGTTGCCACTACTTGCTGAAGAGTCTCTTTGGCCTTTTTAGCTCTAGCCCTTGTCATTGGTCCTCCAAGTCCTTTTAGTGCTCCATGACCCTTGTCCTTGTCCTTGTCCTCATCACCCACTATACACACACGTTCTCTTTCACTTCCGGTTTTCACTCTCGCTCTCTCTGCTTTTCAAAACCGCCTTTTTTCTCGATTTCTCTCTCTCGATCTCTCTTCATCTTTCAACCTTCATCTTCTACCTCAAACCTTCAACCTCTTCAAAATGGTGAGACAAACCAGAAGATCTACTGCAGATGCACCTCAGTTCCCTCACATGGTAGTTGGTCTTGCAACGGGTCAAAGGGGCTCTGAGAATCCAACTCAAGATCAAGTTCAAGCTCAAGAACAGAGTGTTCCAATTGCAGAACGGGGCTGTGCCGTTCACTGTGTTTATCCTCCTGAGGAACTCCAAGTCCTGGCAGAATGGAGATTCAACCTCGACAACTTGGCTACAAATGGGGTTTGATCTCGTCCTGAAGTCCAAGCTCAAGGTTGGGGAAATTACTTCAACCGACTTCGAGGACCGGTGT